>NC_056737.1:1201719722-1201807222 GCF_019279795.1 Protopterus annectens
GAAACTATGATCCCTCATAAAATCATCCAAGGTGAGCTTTGAAAGAAAAATTGCCAAGGACTCCAAAGATAACCACAAGGCATTCTTTAGCTATGTCAAGAATCTAAGTGGCAATGCTCATATCTGCTCAGAGTTAGTGCAGAATGGCACAAAATACACGGAACCAATCGATATCGCCAACATCCTGACAGACAGGTTCAGCGCAAACTTCACCCCCCTCTCACCCCCAAAAGGGCCCATAACCATACCAGAAGAATGTAGAGTCCCTGAAATCACAGACACTCAGGTTAAAACAGCCCTCTCCAAAGCCAAAAACACAGCATCAATGGGACCGGATGGTGTTCCAGGCTGCGTCCTACATGAGCTCAGAGATGAACTAACCCCTCACCTAAACACACTGTTTAAACTCAGCCTCTCCATAGGCTACACAACCACAGAGTGGTGCACAGCAATGGTTATTCCTCTCCACAAAGGTGGAGCCACAACATACCATGGGAACTGTCGACATATAAGCCTGACTAGCTTGGTCTGCAAGGGTATGGAGCGCATCATCATGGAACTCATTAACAGAGACATTGGGAACCTTCAAATACTGGACCCTACCCAGTTTGGCTTTTTTAAGGGCAGATCATGACTCCTAAACCTGGTGGACTTCTTTGAGACAGTTACCAAGGCTATAGACAAGGGAAAGGTGGTACACACAGCCTACCTAGATCTCGCTAAGGCCTTTGACACCATTCCCCATTCTGGTATTATAGACAAGCTCACCAGCCTGAACATAAACCCCTACATCAGAAGATGGGTTTCCAACTGGCTCATGGACAGAACCCACATGGTAAGAGTTGCGGGAGCTAGGTCCGACTCTAAACTGGCTACAAGTGGCATTCCCCAGGGCTCAGTCCTAGGACCCCTCCTGTTCGGCATATACTTCTCAGAGGTACAAGCAAGCACAGGAGGACTATGGCTGATGAAGTTCACAGACGAATGCAAACTAGGGGCTATAATTGACTCTCCGGCTGACACAGACATCCTCCAAAAGGGTCTCACTGAGACGGATACCTGGTGTCAAAATCATGGCCTCAAGCTAAATGCCAAAAAGTGCATAGTTATCCCCTTTGGAAAAAACAAACTACCCACAAACAACCACATAGGTGGTAGTCCCCTAAGTACGGAAGAAGTAATAAGGGATCTGGGGACCCAAGTAGATAATAATCTCACCTTTGATAATCACATTGCCAAAGTGGTTAGAAAATCCTTCTACATGGCCCATCTAATCACAAAAGGGTTCGCATCCAGATCAAAAGAGGTCATTGTGCCCCTCTACTCATCACTCATCAGACCCATCTTAGAGTACAATGCCCCATTTGGGATGTACCTTACAAGACACCTGCAACAGCTGGAAAGACCACAGAAGTACCTCACCAAGAGGATCAATGGCCTCAAACAGATGGCGTATGCAGCTTGACTGAAGAAACTCCAGTTGTACTCGGTTGCATACCGCCTACTCAGAGGTGATCTCTGCCTGACATAAAAGGCCATGTCCAACCCAGAACTGATGGACATGCTCCACCTAAAGAAAACCTTATCCCCTCGAGCCACACACTCTAGGGATCTAAACCTCACCACAGCAATAAATAGGATGTGCCGGAGGGTTAGATTCCTGTCCCAGAGACTTCCCATGCTTTGGAACAAGATCACAATCTACATTAGGCAGAGCTCCTAGCTAACACTCTTCAAAAGAAAACTTGACGAGTGGATGGGAAACAGAAAGTTTACCTTGGGGATCACTTCAGTGTCTCTGCTGGACAGAGGCACAGGTAACTAATCTAAGGGGGCGGTGAAAGCCAACACATTCTAGCTAGGCTTATAAATGCCTTCAGGCAGATAGCCTAGCACCCACCTATGAACCTATTTACGTGGTTGTGAGCAGGTTTGCCCGTGGTCTGTGTGACATTAAGGAAAGGTCAAACGTGTGAAGTGCTTCTCCATTTACCATGTTTCAGCGCCGCTTACCATTGTGCTAACACATGGAAATGTGCTTACAACTGTTTAAGAGTGCTTTAATCCACTTGCATCCAAAAGCCCTTATTCTGGCCCTCAAAATAACCTAATAGCCCTTGCAGGTCTTGAACCCAGGACCATGAACACCACAATCACTGACTTTACCACAAAGGTATCTGAGATGTACAAATGGTGTTTAGAATATACATTGTACTACAGACATTCCTCACTACTGAAAACAAATGTGACAGTCAGTTAGTGTACATCCTCCCAGGGGTTGGGAGGGTGGCCTAATGGTTAAGGTGTTTGCCTTACAAACACAAGGTGCAGGGTTTGAGTCTCACAAGGAATAATTGGCTAGGCTTAAAATGGCTCGCAAGGGCAGTTAGCTTAGTACTAATCTATGAACCTATGAACCTATATGTCTAATACATGTTAATGTTCATATGTTTGTGAAATTAGATGTTGCAATGTGACATGACAGAGTGTATTATGAATGAGAAAGGTTCTTGCTTTGTGTCCTTTTTATATTGTCCCCATACTCCATGTATGCCCCTCCAATTCACTTATTGGACATCCGACCCAGGACCTCCTTGATGCATGATTGCATTACCCATCATTCCTCCCCCACCCCAATCTTCACATACAGAACAACCACCCCTTCTATGGTGAATTAGGTTAATATTAATTGTTATAATACCAGAGTTGCATGTGTTTTGTGTACACTCCAATTCCTTTGGAGTGCTTCTGTGTCACGAAGTGTGTTCATAGATGTTTATATATATGGTTATTGATGTAACTGTATAATATATATATATATATATATATATATATATATATGTGTGTGTGTGTGTGTGTGTGTGTGTGTGTGTGTGTGTGTGTGTGTGTGTGTGTGTGCAGACATCACTGATATATATATATATATATATATATTTTTTTTTTTTTGTATTAGTTTGTAACAGTAATACTGTACATATGTACACAAAGTGATTGTCCCATTTGTGATCATTACAGTGAAATGCATATGGTATAAGGTGTAGTCTCAAGACCATGAAACATGTGTACACCTTGGATGGCTTAGTGGTAATTCCCATGACTATAGTGTTCATGGTCCAGGGTTCGACACCTTTACAAATGTTTTTACTGCAGAATAAGGCTCATTTAAGCAGTTCTAAGCATGTTTAAAAGTGTTTGTGTGACATTATAGCAGTGGTTAAACACAGTTAAACAAACTTTGTAACGTATACTCTGTGCGCACAAACATGGCCACATCCACTAACTACTTCAGATATATACATGCCAGTGATGTAACATCTCACTATGTGCTGACATAACATTGCATTCTCTGTTGACTGTAGTCTCCAGCACACATAGGTTTTTATGGGTGTTTCGAATTTTTATTATACAGACGATTACTACCTATATATGCAAGCTGTGATTAAGGTATACTTTTGCACATGATAAACATCCCTGTCTTTATCGGGATTGTAACCTTGAATGCACAGATACTATGCGGATGTGTAACCATTACACTGTTGACATTAACGTTGCTTCCGCTTATTTCCTATTTAGATGATTTCTATGTGTAAGCTTGGCTAAGCAAAGGGCGGAGACCCCCAAACTCACTGAGCTTCACATACTCTTGAAATAACAACGTATAACAAATGTATTGTGAGACAATACATTACATTCCTAACTACATTAGGCATAGCCCCTCACTGACACACTTCAAGGGAAACCTTGTTGTGTGAATGGGTAACAGACTATACACCCCTGGGATCATGTGTCCCAGAACCATACAGCCAGGGGGTGGGGGAGCCTGTCCAGTTTGATAGCTGAAAGACCTGTTGGGGGAATTGAATGGTGTTGAATTGCCACATTAACATGCCCTCTTTAGATCACTAAGTGCCCCTATCACCCTCCACAACCCCAGTCTTCAACAACTTCCAGCAACTCTGCCTGGAATTGCTTCATTGGCTATGCTTGACAGAGGCTCAGTTACTTCATCAATGGTGTGGGGAAGGCCAACACATTGTAGCTATGCTTCTCATTGCCCTTGGGCAGATAGGTCGTAGGCTATCTGTGAAACTGTAATGTGCAGGCCATCACAGCCATAATATGTGAATAAACAGACCTTCAGATCACAATATACAGTGAAAAATCACCATGTAGTCAGGAAACAGTTGAGTACAGCAAGAACATACAGAACAATGATACATAGTCACTCCAAAAGCCTATTTTGGAAGCTAGAAGACTTGCATAAGTTTAAGGCTTTCTATTACTTACCAGTAGGTTACCTACAGGGGAGATGAAAAACAAGCACAGATGGGGAACATGCATGCAATGATACCATACCAGCCCATGTGTCAGCCTTATGCTTTGGAATACTGGCCAAGGCTATTGGCACCCCCATGGTGCCTTATTTAGGTGAATCTCGAAGGTGAATACCAGCTCCATAAACAGCACAATAGCAGATTCAATGAGGTTTATGCTACTCAACACCAGGGGTTGTAATCACAACATGCATGCACTCACAGCACTCCTCAGGGTGGACAACATCAACATCTGTGCATTAACTGAAATCTGTCTTAAGGCTCCTGAGAGCACACCAGCACTACCAGACTACAACCCATACCACACATTTCAGCCACAGAAGACGGACTGACAGACATGGAGGGGCTATATCCATATTCATCAGGGATACCTACACCTCCAGGTTAGTGGGGCAGCATGATACCTCTGTGATCATCCATGTCCAGCTAACATCAGCCACAACTGCAGTGTGGAATGTGGCCTGCTACAGATCACCCTCCATGACCCAGGACCTCCACTCCACCTACTTGGAGACAGTATAGAACATGACAGTCCTAATGCACACCCTGGCATTGGTCGATGTCAACTACCATACCATTAACTGGGAAACGTACTCCGGTACTCACTTCCAGGCCCAGCGCTTCCTGGAATGTATCACCTCATATGCCCTGTATCAGGCAGTAACCTCCCTAACGTGGGGTGGAAACTACTAGATGTGGTCATCACCAACATGGGCAACAGGTGCACCACAATGAAGGTTAACCGGTCACTGGTTAGATCTGACCATGAACTATTCACTGTTTCCACACCCTAGCATCTCTCCCCCCTTGGATACCACAGTGTATACCTTTCCTACAGCTAAATTTACACTACTAGTGACAGGGATTGGGGGGTTTCACAGCCCCCATGCTAAGGGGAAACACTGCTCAAGATACAAACAGATTTACAAATGCAGTCTATAAGCACCTACGCAGATGTATGGATCATGCCATCACTGGTAAATCAAGACTCACTCCTCCTAGACAAGGAAACTGGTCTGGTGGACCTCTGCAATAAACAGGCTATACTACAAAAGTAGGACAGTGTTCCAGACACACAGCAAATCCCACGAAGGGCAGACATCCGTGACCACTATTAGTATGATACGTAGGTCCCTCATGACATCATTCAAGGCTAACATCAGCAGGAGAATGTGCAAGGAATCAAAAGATAACCACAAAGCCTTCTTTGGCTATGTCAAGGATCTACATGGTGACACACAGATTTGCACTGTGCTGGTGAAATATAGCACAAAATATGCTGACCCTACTGATATCGCCAACATCCTTGCAGATACATTCGGTGCATACTTCACCCTCTAAAGATCCCACAACAATAGCTGAAAGGTACAGTATCCCAACCATCAGAGACACACAGGTGGAAATGGCCCTCTCTAACAGCAGAACACAGTGTGGATGGAGGCAGATGTTGACCCAGACTGCATCCTGCAAACTGTACAAGACAACCTGCCCCTACCTAATTAAGCATTCCTACCTCAGCCTCTCCACAGGCTACATGCCCATACAATGGCGCATGGCAACAGTTATTCCACTCCATCAAGGTGGAATCACAACTGACCATGGTAACTATCACCCCATAAGCCTGACTAGCCTGGTCTGCAATGGTATGGTTTGCATCCTCATGGCACTCATTAACAATGACATTGGTAACCTCCGAACACGTGACCCAACCCAGGTCAACTTGGTTGAGTGCAGTTCATGCCAACTGAACCTGTTTGACGTCTTACATACAGTCACCAAGATGTTAGATGATGGGGGAGGTGGTTCACACATACTACCTGGACCTCAATAAGGCTTTTGACACCATGCCCCACTCAGGTATTGTTGATAAACACACCAGCCTGTACATTCACCCATACATCACAGGTTGGGTTGCCAACGGGCTTACATACAGAACCC
Organism: Protopterus annectens; assembly: GCF_019279795.1. Taxonomy (NCBI): domain Eukaryota; kingdom Metazoa; phylum Chordata; order Ceratodontiformes; family Protopteridae; genus Protopterus; species Protopterus annectens. The sequence continues at coordinate 1,201,725,995 of NC_056737.1, forward strand.
ACATGGTACGACTAGTGGTCTCCAGGTCCAATTCTTAAACAGTCATGACTGGTGTCCCACAGGACTCAGTCCTGGGAGCCCTACTGTTTGGCATATACATCTCAGATATACAGGCAAACACAGATGGACTACGGCAGACCATGTTTGGCAATGACTGTGAACTGGGAGCCATGATTGATAGTCCAGCTGACACGGACATCCCTCAAGGGGCCTCACAGAGAACATCACAGGGTGCCAACAACATGGCATCCAGCCAAGTGCCACTAACTGGATGGTCATTCCCTTGGGGAATTGGCATCCACATATTAACACATAAGCGGCAGCCACTTTAATACAGATGAGGTAATGGGGTATCTGGGGTCTATGGTGGATAGTGATCTCCCCTTTGACAATAATATCTCCACAGTAGTCAGGATATCCTTCTATGTAGGCCATCTGATTATTAAAGGATTGCCATCTAGACATACTGGGGTTATAGTGCCCTTTTACTCATCACTCATCAGTCCCATCATAGGGTATAATAACCTATGTGGGATGTATCTCAGAGGACACGTTCAACAGCTGGGGGGTCCACAAATGTACCTCACCAAGGGGGATACTGGCCTCCAACATATGGCCTATGCAGCCAGACTGAATAAACTCCTGCTTTACTCAGTGGCATCTCGTTTACCCAGAGATGATCTCCACTGGCCAACACAGCCATGTCGAACTCAGGCTTGATGGATATGCTCCACCTATGGGAATCCATGTCACAGTGAGCCACACACTGTAGTGAGCAGAACCTTGCCACAACAATAACTGGAAGATGTTGGAGGGACAGCTTCCTGTCACAGACACTCCCCATACTTTGGAACAACATTCCTAACTACATTATACAGAGCCCCTCACTAACACTCTGCAAGAAAAACCTTGAAGGGTGGATGGGGAACAGTAGATGCACCCCAGGGATCCGTCCATTGGCTCTGGTCCACAGAGGGACAGTTAATGAATCAATGGGGTGGCAAAAGCTGACACATTTTGGCTAGCCTTATGAATGGCCTCTGGCAGCTGGCCAAGTACCTACCTATAAATCTATTCATACAGTATCTGCAAATGCTGATAGCTTAATTTACTGTTCAGGTGTTGACTTACCTTGTGCCAATGGCTGTTGGATGCACACAGTAGACTGCCTATACATGAAAATTTACAGGTAGTCTTGTGTGTGTGTGCCATCCATTTTTACTGTGTGTGCAGGTGGAGAAAGGTGTCAGTCCCTAGGTGCCTACACTCAGTGTGTGTGCTATATGTTCCCTCTTTGCCAAGGCATGGACATACTGGGCACGCCCCGTCTGCCTACTGGGGCTGGCTCAGGGTGCTCATGGTCTGAGTACCTCTGTGCCTGTTGGGCCCTTGGCAATGGTGGTGAGCTGTGAGGGCCTTCACCATTATGTCCCTGCTGCAGCTCTTTCCACAGGACCATATTGTGTAGCATGGCACACACTATGAAGATATGGGCACATGTGCCTGGAGAGTACTGCAAGGCTCCACCAGATATGTCCAAGCAACGTAACCATGATTTCAGCATTCCAAACACACGCTCTATGATGATTCTGGTTTGTGCATGTGCCTCATTATGGCTTTCCTGGATGGGTGTGTGTACATTTCTGATGGGAGTCATCATCCACAGTTCCAGTGCATAGTCAGTATCCCCCACAAGTTGATAATTTGGGATGTCCCCCCTGGCAAACAACTGATACAGCTGTGAGGCATGCCAGATGTGGTAGTCGTGATAGCTTCCAGGGCTGCCAGCACACACATCCATGATAATGCCCTGGGCATTGCACACGACCTGGCAGTTGATGGAGGGGTATCCCTTGTGGTTTATGTAGTGCCTACCCTGCTCACCGGGTGGTGACTTGATGTGTATGTGCGTGCAGTCTATTGCACCCAGTACCTCCTGGTATTCTACCACATAGTGCAAGAGACGCATATTGCTGGTCAACTCCTCCTGTGTTTGGGGAAAGTATATGTGCTCATTGGCATGTGGTAACATGGCATCCAGGAACTGGTGTAGTACCCTGGATGCTGATGCCTGTGAGATCCCCATGATATCCCCAGTTGGTCTTTGAAAGGTACCTGTAGCTAGTATTGTCAGGCTTACACATACCTTCGTATCCACTGGGATGGGTTCCCCTCTGTTTGTTCTGGCTCTGAGGCGTGGCCGTCACAGTTCCACAAGTTACTGTAGGATGTCCCTGTCCACCCTGTAATGCTCTACTGTCTCCAGATCATGTAGCCCCTGGTAGGTTACCTTGGGTCTGAGCACTCTCCTCCTCCTCTGGTGCCTGTGGTGGTCATGTGCATCATCCTCCATACCACCTTCAGTCTTGATTACATGCTGGTGGATCAAAGCTATTGAAGCCCCTAACATGTACATAATAAAAGTTCCCCATCTGTATACACCACTGGTGCAGAGTGTATGGGAATACACAAATGTGTGTGAGGTGCTTTCACACTTTATAGTATTGTGCTATGGATGCTGCTGATGTAAGTGGGTGTGTATGAGCTATTGCAGCTGCTGCGTGTCTTAATTATGGGTTTTGCAATGAGTACTGCAAGTGTGGGGTCTGCCTTGATTAATCTGTTGCCCTTTAATTCACTTTTAGACCTTGGTTCCCTCCCATTATCAGGCATGCATCTACCTGCTGTCTTTCTTGTTTTGTACTTTCCCTACCCAGTCATGGCAAAATGTGCCTTGTAGCTGATATACTGCATATCGACTTTGTTCTGCTTTGACACTTTGCTGTTTTCTTTACAGTACAGCCCCTCCCCTTCCCTGTTCTGCAGGTAGCTGCTTGCAGCCTTGTTAGCTGTTGTGAATGGCCCACTGTAGACTCCTAGGTGTTAATTAGTCATTTGTACTCCAATTTCACTGCTGCAGCATTTCCTTATTTCTTTCCTATATCCTTCCTGTTTCAGCTGCGCACTCGCGTGATTTAATCTCCATTCACATGCATACTCGGTTACCTTGTGTACTCTCAGCGAAGCATAGCTATGGGCAATTCGACACACCCCTATCCTGCAGCTTTGCCTAGCTAGGGGCAGACCAGTTTAGCAATGTTCCAATGTGCTTACAGCAATGGCGACACACCCCTCTCTTGATGTCATCTTTATCTCAAGGGCTCACCTTGGTGTTATAATGCTACACTGTGAGGTGCATCCTTACACCAGCGGCGAATCTGCAATTCACTATTACTCCTCTCATTTGCATGGCATTGCCTACTAATTATTAGCTACTGCACATAACACTGTCACTGCCCCTTAGCAACCCTTGCGCCATGAGTATAGTGTAGCATGCCTGCCATTGACTATTATGGGGAAATCGTGAAATGTGTCTCATTGCAGTTTTATTCTATATTTTTATATATTCCTTGCGATCCCCTTTGCGCACCACTGCCCTACACTTCCACATCACGATAGTGCGACTCTCTCTCTCTCTCTCTATATATATATATATATATATATATATATATATATATATATATATATATATATATATATATATATGGGTCTACCTGACTACGTCGAAACGGCAAAACAGCGAAAACAGTCGTTTTCGAAGTTTCGATGTAGTCAGGTAGATCCATATATATATATATATATATATATATATATATATATATATATATATATATATATATTAAATGTTAATTTTATATTTTGTACATGTTTTTTTTTTTTTTTTATGCCAATGGCTATATATTTAGCCATTGACATATATTAACAATATAATACATGTGCTTGGTCGGCTGTCATGGCTCCGATTTTATGTTTGCAAAAATGTAAACCGTTTTCTAAGGTTTACATTTCTGCATGTTTACACTACACCTGCACCACTTCCTGAATCACTATATACCTTCATTTGCATGCTACACTGCTGCACATGAGGTAATTAGCATACAAGGCTCAGAAGTTGTGCAGGTGTAGCGTACGCAGGTAGTGCACATGGGAACAGCTTGTACCTGAACTGCTCGGTGGCCATCTTTGGTGTTAGAACGCTGACACTATGCCCACACCTGATGCAAGCTTCATGAATCCCAGGGAATATGTGCCATGGCAAATTGTTTTTATCTGTTATTTGAATTTTTTTTGATAAATCAAATTCATTTATTGATATTACAGTTAGTAATTCTTTCCAATTTGCAGAATAATTTGGACTTATCCAATCTGAGATTGGTTTAGAAATTGATGCTTTTATATATGTTTCTATATCAGGAAAGTTTAATCCTCCCTGTTTCCATGGTCTGATATGATGTATTAAAGCTATTCTGTTTCTTTTGGGAAACCAGAAAAATTTTATTAGGCATGAGTTTAATTCTTTGAGTATACTCCTTTCTGGTAACAGTTGTATTGCTAAAGCTATATATAGAATCTTGGGTCATACAACCATTTGTATTAACTGTAGTCTATCTTAGGTTCATAGGTTGGTACTAGGCTATCAGCCTTAAGGCCTATACAAGCTGAGCCATAACAATTCCCTGGCTATTTCTTCCCACACTATTTACTTCCCTGGACCCCTGTCTAGCAGGGCGACTGATGTGATCCCCAGGGTGAATTTCCTTTCTCAAATCCAATCGTCAATGTTCCTTTTGAAGAGGGCCAAAGAGGCACTCTGCTTGACATGTATGGGCAATCTATTCCAGAGTCTGGGGAGTCTCTGGGTCAGGAACCAATCCCTCCAGCATGTTTTGTTTATTGTGATAACAAGATTTAGATCCCTGGAGCGTTTGGCTCTGAGGAATTGGGATTTCTTTAAGTGTAGCATGTCCAACAGCTCTGGGTTTGACATGGCCTTGTATGTTAAGCAGAGATCACCTCTGAGTAGACGATATGCAACAGAGTACAGCTGCAGTGTTAATATTATTTTGTTCCACTTTTCCACAGAGATTTTAATTGCAATGATTAATTTGCTGTAGTTTTTTGAGACTAATTCATTATTATCTGTGCATAACTCAATTCCTAGATATTTTAAGGTAGATTCTTGTTTCCCTATAATATGATTCCCCTTCATCTGCAATTCTTTTTTTATTTAAAAATACAAATTTTGATTTTGATTTATTGAAATATATTATAGTCATTTTTTAATAATGATATAGGTCTATAGAAGGTACAGAGGTTTGGGGATTTGTTTTCCTATAGGATTGGTGTGATTAAGGAATTTCTCCAAGAGAAAGTATTAAAGCTTATGACTGAATTTCTAATAGAGTTTTATAGAAGAGGCATATTATATTTGAAGGAAAAGGTTTATATATTTCCATAATTATGTCATCTATACCTGGAGCTTTATTATTTTATCCTCTTTTATTGTATCTGCAATTTCTTTGTAGGATATGGGTGCTTGCAGATTTTGTTTTAATTTTTCTGTTATTTTTTTATATTAGAACATTTTTCATCTAGATTTAATTGATCGATATGTACATTTTCTTTTTGGAAATGTTCCATATAGTGATTTATATAGACACCAATAATGTCACCTATATCTGAGACATTTTTACCTTTCTTTTCATGGAAGATACTTTTAATGTTATTAGCTTTTGACTGTATTTTGATTTTTGTGGATAAATTATGTAGATATTTGGGTGAGGTGGCTAAGGTATTCATTTTTAGTTTTTCTAAAGCTAAACTAGGTTTATGTGTTAGAATTTTGTTGTATTTATTGCTTAATACTTCTACTTTCTTTTTCATCTCCAAATGATTTTGATTTTTTTTCAGCTTTTACTGACAAAAGTTTGGATTGTAGCTCTAATAATTCAGAATCCCATTCTCTGATTTTTATTTATACCAAGTTAGGGTTTTACCATATATGTATGCTTTTAATGAGTCCCATATCATTATTTTATTTATCTCTGTGGTGTAATTAATATCTAAGAAGAACTGTAATTCAAATAATAACCAGGGTTTGAACTCTTTAATTTTAGTCGTATATGTTGGAATTCTGGAGTTAAAGACTAATGGTTTGTACCCATTTTGAAGTTTTAGTATCAATGAATTGTGGTCTGAAAAGGTGCAGGGAGTGATTGAGAAATTAATGATTTTAGAGTGTAAGTCATAGGCAGCAAATATTTTATCTATTCTAGTTTGGGTACCAAATCTGTGATCTTGATGGGAAAACAACAAAGATTTATCTTCTGTAAATTTGAAAGCGTCTACAAGATGAAATGATTCTACCCATTTGTTTAAAGCTTTTGATACAGCAGATGTATGCAGCTGTCTTTTATTTGTAGTTTCAGAAATATCAAATATACAGTTAAAATCTCCTCCTTATATTAAGTTGCCTTTATAATTATTGGAAATGAAATCCAAGTGTTTTTTAACAGTTCCTGATCCAATGCCTGGGAACCAGTATATATTTACTCGGGTCCATATTCTGTTATTATATTTAGCAATTACTGATGCCATAAGACCTTCTTTATCTTCATCCTTATAAATGATTGCTGGGTTAATCACATTTGTTTTCCATGAAATTGTTACCCCTTTTGTCTTATAAGTGGATTGCGCCAATATCATATATTCCTTAGGATTCCATTTGTAATTGTCATTTGTTTTGAAATGAGTTTCTTAAACAAAGACAATTTGTGCTTTGTTCAGTTTTAAATATTTCAGTATATTTGATCTTTTGCTAGGATTGTTTAAGCCATTGGTATTTAAAAATAATCAAGTTAAATCCATCTTAGGTTATTTAGACTATGTATTTTGTGTTTAATTGTGGCTATTAAACATTTTCCTCTGATAACTATAAAGTATATGTTTAAGCTTTTAAAGGAAATTATCAGTTTTATACTTTGAGTGCTTACCAATAAAGTAATGTTTTGGTCAAGCATACTAAAAATGTTTTTGTGAAATAAATTTAAATTAATAAATGTTAACAAAACTAAGATCCGCACTAGCCATGGAATGAAAATCATTCCTAATTAGATGGATAAACCTAAGTCCATCATATTATCACTCATACCTTGACAATCCAGAACATCTAGCTCCTTAAATTGAATTATCATATGGAAAATATTTATAATAGGAATAAGCAATATTTATATTATTTTGAACAGATATAGTACTATTGTTGATTAGATAGAACTCTAACACAATATAAATGTCTACTTATTGTATAAGTAATTAATATTTACACGAATGATCGATAAGCAATTCAATCATAGTAAAGTAGGATGTATCGTATATAAAACCTCAATAAAAGATTATAGCACATAGTTATTTAACATATTCACCCTTATTGATGAAGTCTTTCAAAACATATTACTTAATATAAATAGATGGTAATAATATTTATACCTAATGTTTATATTATGATGTATTTTACTGGATATTTCAGAAGTTATATTTCATTGTTTGCCAGCATTTAAGTAATCACTTTGTTTGTTGCTAACTTACTTAAAGAATCAATTTGTTTTATGTAAACATTGATGAAAGTTAGTGCATTTTAATTATTAGTGCATCCCCCCATTTCTTACACATAAGGATTTCCATATCTGTCATTCCTTATTATAAAATGAGTGAAATTATAGGTTAAAAACAACAGCTTCACTTATTGTGATTAATGATTACAAGTTTCCTTTCCATATTCATAAATTGCCTTTTTATGGCATATACTGAAAGTTTTTAGATTTAAATGGCAATATTCTATTTTGTATAATCACCAAAGGTTAAACTGAGTGATTATTGTCAATTTAATACTATTTGTTCAGAATGTGATTGTTATATTCTGTGACATTCCTAGTTCAGGCTTCTATTGTTTGCCTTGAACAACTTTGTCAGTTTGATGTCATGCATAAAACATTAGTTACCTTGGTAACAGCTTAAGTATTATTATGTATGGTCAAGACGGGTTACAAAACCACAATTCAAGTTAAAGCAAGTATATGACTTGTTATGCACATTTACTTATATGAGAAAATCACCATGCTTCCCCTTGATGTTCAATATACTGCATGTCATTTATGACAAGTTAAAACAGAAGTGTTATTATACACAAGCCCATGTTATTAAACTGTGTGTCTATTGTCAAGTTAATGCTATTTGTTCAGAATATGATTGTTACATTCTGTAACATTTCAAGTTTGGGCTTCTATTGTTTCTCTTGAACAACTTTGTCAGTTTGATGTCATGTATAAAACATTAGTTATCTTGGTAACTGCTTAAGTATTATAAATGGTCAAGATGGGTTACAAAAACTACAATTCAAGTTAAAGGAATTACGTGACTTGTTATGCACATTTACTTATATGAGAAAATCATCATGCTTCCCCTTGATGTTCAATGTAGTGTATGTCATTTCATAGGTTCATACATTCATAGGTTCATACTAGGCTATCTGCCCTAGGGCATTTATAAGCCTAGCCAGAGTGTGTTTGGCTTTCACCATCCATTTTAAATGAATTTTGCTATGCTCTTTTTCGAGGTTAGTATACTGTGCCTCTGTCTAACAGTGACACAGAAGTGATACCCGGGGTAAACCTACTATCTCCCATCCACTCATCAAGATTCCTCTTAAAGAGAGTCAATGAGGGACTCTGCCTAACCTGGACTGGGATTTTATTCCAGAGTGAAGGGAGCCTCTGGGTTATGAATCTATGACAAGTTAAGGCAGTAGTATTATTATACACAAGCCCATGTTATTAAATCCTGTCTTTAAAATCTAAATTCAGCAGACTGCTTCATCTTATATGATGATTATATATTTATGTCTAGATTTATTAAAATCATACATTACATAACTATTGTGTGTGTATGTGTGTTTTTTTGGCTGTTGCTTAGTTATTTGAGAGACCATAAGCTGTAATGTTTATTCTTATTATTAGCTGCTTCCAAGCATGTTTATATAGTCCATAGACTTAAAATTATGAGACCCTTCTAGTTTCTTATTTGTTATCAGTATATTTCTATCCTTATATACACACATATCAGTATTTCAAGCACAGGCAATAATGCCCATCCAGTTTTGCCAGAACACCATTTACTAATTCATGTGGTATGTTTCCAGGCTGTTCTTAAAATATCAAAACCAATATTTGTCCTGTTCCATTTTACCAGCCCATTCCATGCAGTGGCCACTCTGCGAGTGAACCACTCGACACACCCTCCATTCCACAGATATTTCCACAAAGGAAATCTGATGACTCTCCAGCACTTCCCCCGTGACCCCAAAAACCCCTAGAATCAGCTATCCCCATATGCCCAACATGTCCGAGCAAACTCACCTCCCAGACCATTGCAAAGGGTACTGCACAAGACCAGGTCCTCTTAGACTTTCACAATTACTCAGACTTCCACTCTTATGTAAGTCTTTAATGTGTTTGGACCAAAATACATTTTAAATATAAAATTGAGCTTATTAAGTATTTATTTATTCATCAAGAATCAACTTAATGAGCTAAACAAAGTGTTGGGAGACCATCCATATGTGTATATATATATATATATATATATATATATATATATATATATATATATATATATATATATATATATATATTTTTAGAACCAAAAATATCATTGCCAAGAATCATCTCAGAGGCGCCTCAGAGCCGTTAAGCACTATTGTCACTCTGTCTCTTTTACCATAGCAACCTGGGAGCGTCTGTTTCTGTTAGTGTGTCTGTGTACTGCATACCAGAGGCTCATGAAGCACCTGAAGCAAAGCTTCACTTTACGGCAACTTGAAGCCTAAATTCCCTTTCTTTCAGTGCCAGGAAAGGAACAGAGACCAAACAGATAAAAAAAAAAGTCCCAACAAGCCGCTACAAGAGACAAGACACTCCTCCAGCCCCCCCACCTCTCACTCAGCAAACGTACAAACAAACCATTCTCTGCCAAAATATCCCAAATAACAGTTCTATCCACCCCCTTCCCCTGGATCCAGGCTAAAACACCAAATGTCTCTTCCTAATTCACAAGCATCAGTAAACCTCAATCACAAGCCGCAATCCACAACTTCCCAGAGATGAAAAAGGCAACATATAACATGTGCCAGACACAGCTGCATCCACATACACCATTTCGGACTTAATCAAACAGCATCTGAAGTTATGATACCTGCCATAATTGATATTAATTAGACAGTTTAGACAGACTAATAATGACATTTGTACTAGCTGCCAGACATGGCTGAATTCATGCACACCATATCAGGATTGGCCAGATAGCACTCGAAGCTATGATACCTACCATAATTGATATTAACTATGCTTAGGCAGAATAATAATGACATTTGTACTAGCTGCCAGACACAGCTACATCCACGCACACCATATCAGGATTGAGCAAACAGCATTCATAGCTGTGATACCTGTCATAATTGATATTAGCTATGTTTAGACAGAATAATGATGACCTTTTTACTAAGAGCTTGCTACTATTATTTAACCATGATATACATGACATTTCTAAACCATACTTTAACTGAAGAAGGCATTAGTCTCCATGACAGCATTTTTTTTTTCAGAACACTCTACTGTTACTGCTATTATATATGATGTTAATCTACTACATTTGAGTCTGAACTCTGATGAATGGTACCTTGTTGAATTAGTTAATTAATTACTTAAATTATTATAAATAAAATCAATGAAAAATGAACAAGATACGCATTCACTGAGTTCAAGTAGGCAAATAGAAATGTTTATGTTTTTATTATATGTTGCTTTGTTTTTGTTATATATAATGTAAATAGTAGCCCATCTTGACCTACCTTTGTTTGTGAAGAATTAATGGACTCTGGACATTCTGAATACATCATTACTGTTTCTCAGTTGTTTAAAAAACCTTCTTTTTTTAAATAAAAACAGATGACAAGTGATGTATCATATTAGCTGATACTTTGAGAGATGTAGTTGTAAAAGTAATTTTTTTGGGACAGCTATCTTTGAATCAATGTTTTTGTTTCTTCTTTCTAGCATCAGTCCAAGGATTTATTTTATACTTTGAAGAGTAGGGGCCATTCCATTTCTTCTGGGATAGACACTATGTTGTTGTTTTTGATGAATATAGTAGCTTCGTCTAAGTCATTAAATCATCTCATTGGCAAAAAAGTATTCTTATCTTGGCTGGAAAGGGCAGCTGTGCTTTAATGTTGTTTTGTTTCAACGGTTTTATTATTGGCCAGTCCTTTTTCCTTTGTTCTAGTATTCTGGAAGAATAATCATTGTCAAACCTTATCAGGATTTGATTGTATTTTAAGGGTGATTTTCTCCAAGCAGATTTTAATATTACTTCCTTGTCCAGAAATGAAAGAAATTGTATAACTATGGATCTAGGTGGAGTATTTGCTGAATGAGAAGCAGGTTTCCTCAGTGCTCTATGCGCCCTTTCAATTCCAAATGAAAGTCCCTCTTTCAAGTCTAAAAATTCAGGAATCCAGGTTGTTAAGAATGAAATAATGTCTTCTCCTTCAATGTTTTCAGGCAGACCAAAGATCCTTATGTTATTTCTCCTTTCCCTGTTTTCTAAGTCATCTATTTTGTTAAGCATCCATGTATTCTGTTCAAGAAGAAATTCTTTTTGTGAAATCTTCCTCTCTAAGTCTACCTTCAATGTCATTTAGAGAAGTCTCTATATTTGTTATTTTTGTATGGTGTTGCTGTAATAGTTCCTTAAGAGTATCAGTCTGTTTTTGAGAATTTAATTTGAGGTTTTCTAAGTCATTTTTAAAGCCATCCATCTTCAAAGATAGCTCCTGTAAGGTAGATGTTATCAATTGCAGTTCTTTTTTCAAAGCAGCATCTGGGTGAGAATTCCTTGAGTTGTTCATATTCAGTGACTCAATATATCTCCAAGTTACTTGACAGGAAAACTTTTGTATATCTCCACCAAAATTGATACTTATGTAGTTTAGTAGTTTATAGATTTCTGACGTTTTAAACTTGCAAATAATAAAATGTTCCTATATTATTTTACTAGTTTATGGAGCTCTCAAAATTCACTGCTCTGAGTTGGCCATCTAGGCTCTGCCCCTGAGAAGTTACTTATGTTGTTCACATGTTTACCAGTCCAGGCTTATGACCAACAGCAATTCTCAAGATGCCAGCTCCAGAGAATGTTCAAGCCCTACAATGTTTTCTTGGCATGGTGAACTATCTAGACAAGTTCATTCCAGATTAAAAGCCAACTTTCAGCACCGCTCAGAGAGCTGACACACAAAGATATAATTTGGTCATGATCAGTGTTTTCATGTTCCAAGTTCCATGATTATATTTATGGCCAACCTATCCAGACTGAAACTGATCACCAACCTCTTGTTAATATTTTGAGGAAGCCTATGCCTACAGCTCCAGCTAGACTGCAATGCATGGTGCTCATATTTCAGAAGTACAATTTCAATCTTGTCTATACAAAAGTCAAATTTCTTTATCTTGCTGATACCTTATCCAGATCACCCAGAAAAAAACACAGAACAGGATAACAATGAGCAATTTGATTTTGAGGTCATGAAAGTGAGAAATTTTTCTTCCACATGCGTTGATGAACTCAGAACTCACACAGCTTCGGATCCGCGTCTCCAGAAGCTAAACCTCTTTATCAGTGAGGGGTGGCCTTTAAAGCAATCTTGTTTACCAGTAGAAATGCAACCTTATTTTCCATAGAGAGATGAGATTTTGTCAGACAATGGTATCATCATGAAAGGTCCTAAAGTGATTGCTCCAAAATCCTTACAACAAGAGTATCTTGCATCGTGGCCACCCAGGAACTGATTCTATTAAAAGAAAGGTGAGAGGTCTAGTCTTTTGGCCTTCTATGTCAATAAATATTGAGAAAGTACTTTGATCTTATTCAGTGTGTAATAGTACAAAGCTGCATCAACAGCAGAAAACATTTCAGTTAAGCAAGATTCCTGAAATACTTTGGTTGACAGTAGCCACAGATATCTTTGAGTGGAATGGTCAACATTATTTGGTGTTTGTAGACTCAATTGGTTTGAGATTGACCTACCTTACAACCTACCTTCCAGTACTGTCATTAATAAGTTGAAGCAATATTTTTCTGCACAGTGTTATTTCTGACAATGATGCACAGTTTACTAGTCAGCAGTTCAAGAAATTTGCAGAAGAGTGGGACCTCGTTTATATTACAAGTAGTCCTGAATACTCCAGTCAAACAGCTTGGCTGAATGTGCAGTTCAAAGTGCAAAACAGCTGTTAGAGAAATCCAGACGTGACAATACCGATGTTTTTCTCAACTTGTTAAATCTCAGAAACATTCCTCGTGATAATCATCTTGGTTCACCTACCCAGAGACTTATGCCGAGACAAATCACCATTTATTTATTGGTTCCAAGTACTAAGAACAACAAAGCAGTAAAAGCCCAATTGTTGAAAAAAGTGTTTGTCCTAGAAGTCTTACTATGATAAAACCAGCAAATCACTCAGTTTATAGAAAAAAGGGGATAGTCAGGATGCAAAAGGTTTTGATTGCATCGGATTTGTAAAATGTTTTTGTCAAGAGCTAAAATCATACATCGTGAAATCACAAGGAGTGGAATTCAGACAAAATTAGAAGCATTTGTTACCAGTGTCCGAACCAGTATTACAGCATCTTGCCTGTTACAAAGACTCTAGTTCTGAGTGACTTGTCCAATGTCCAATGTTCCTGTTCCAGAGGACATTCCATCAGCAATTCCCATTACTGAGAAAATCCCTGAGATTCCTCAAGTAGAACATTCCTCAGTGACTGTCCCTGTTGATAAATCCAGTCCTATTATGTTACAAGATCAGGTAGCATCTTGAAACCTACTTCCAGATACACGGCAACCTGGACATGATTGTTGTTTTTCTTTATGTGTCTGTATAATTGAATGCCTATTCAAATGTCATTGTTTATATGAGACAGCTAGCTCAGTAGAGAGGGAGGATGTAGATGAGAGTGTGTGATATACCTTTAAGAAGCTTTCCAGTGAGTGAGCAGTGCATATAAGTACTGAGCATGTGCAAGCAAGACTGCCATTTTGAGTGAGCTGCCAGAGCGAGAGCATGTAAGTATGTAGTCAGTCAGTTAGTTAGATAGTTCATTTGAGTTTAATGTTCCTGCCATCCATCCTGATGTATTTGTATACAATAAACTACTTAAAGAATCAAGAAGAGTGACAGGGGGTCCATAATAATGCCAAGTAACTGCCTCTCTTGCTGAACCCAGTGTTGGCCGCAATGAAGCCATTTGCCAGACAGAAATCCAGAAAGACTTCTCCTTCATTATTCATGTTGTCGACTCATGTGGACCCAGGTAGTCCTCATATCTTGTTCTGTCTGTCACTATATGTGCATTTAGGTCACCTATTATCAGCACCAATTCATGCTGTCCTGCTTTATCTAGTAGGCTCTGTAGCTGCTGTCTGAATGCTCTCTTGTCCTCATTATCACAACCCTGCTGAGAGGCACAGGCTGAGATTCTCACTGCTTCCCTATCCTTACACTGTGGTCTGTATATGACTAATTGTGAGGACATCTCTCATTGTATTCTGAAGCCTCTCCCTCAGCACAATTCCCACAGGATTTCTAAACTGTCCTTCCCCTGAGTAGTAGACTCTGGATCCCAAGCTAAGTGGCTTTGCTACACTGCCTTTCCATCTTGTCTCCTGGATACATAGGATGTCCAGTCTCTCCTTACCATCATGTCACCCACTTCCAAGTTGCATCCTGTGAACCTACATTGAGCGTAGGAATTTACACCAGTGGGATAGTAGCTCATTGACCCCAGGGTTGGCCTTTATGGTGAGTACACACTGGCCAACAGGGGCACATACACCCTTCCCATCATTAGCATGGGTTCCTGATGTAAGTCAGGGTTGTCTGGGTCCTTAACCCACTTATCACCATTTGACGACATTAGTCAACATGACTGAATTGCTGAATGACCTAGATTACCTACCATTGTGTGACTAACCCTGCCGTGGCATGCAGTTTATCATACATGTTCACCTATCTTGAGGTGAGTACTCACCACAGCTGATGCCCAAAGCAGTTGGTCTACAACACTTCCCCATATAGACACCATCATGAGTCTGTGCTGTTACATACAACTCCATTTTTGGGTGAGTTTGAGGAGGAAATACTCGGCATGTTTTCCAGAGAAACCCAGTAGAGACAGAAGAAGAACATGTAAACACCATAAATGCATTAGCTGGAGGTTAAAATCAATCCTTGTACCTTGTGAATAAGAAGTGAAAAACCTGAACCATTATGGCAACTGAGCCTAGTGTTGAACAGCAGTACATTTATGTTATCCAGACTCTGTTTTATTATGTTGGAAGTTTTAGAAGACTGACATTTCCTAAAAAAGGCACTATAGGAAAGACAAGTATTTAGCCTGCATCTGAAAGCCTTGGGGGAGGTAGGTTGGGGGAGGTAGGCCATCCCTGGCAAAGCAGTTAGGACTGTCTGCCATCTCCTTCCAGACATCTATGCGTGTGTGTGTGTGTGTGTGTGTGTGTGTGTGTGTGTGTGTGTGTGTGTGTGTGTGTGTGTGTGTGTGTGTGTGTGTATATATATATATATATATATATATATATATATATATAACACCTGAAATTAAGCTAGTAACAGTGTGATGTGGCATGTGACAAGTAACTGACTGTGACCATCTCCTTGTATACTCTGATGAATGGTGCATTGGTGTGTGCCACTATTGTGTGACCATTTTCTTGCATATTCTGGTGAATGATGCACTGGTGTGTCACTATTGTGTGACCATCTCCTTGCATACTCTTGTGAATGGTGCATTGGTGTGTGTCACTATTGTGTGACCATCTCCTTGCATATTCTGGTGAATGGTGCACTGGTGTGTGTCACTATTGTCACCTATGGCTAGGATATTGGACTGCATGGAGGTTTGCCTTATGGGCTTTTGAAATGAATCAACATGACTCTTAGATGTATGTTTCATGGTGGGTGCTGCCTCTGTTGTGTGTTTATGAGTCTGTGTAGGTTGCTGAGAGTACTTTTTCCTTAGGTTACATTTAAGAGACTTTTATGGTTCAGGTAGCTATTTTAAGAGCTGCAGTGCATGTATATCTATGTGTTTGGCCTGAGCTGTATGTGATTGGTTTAGTATAGTGTTATATTATTACTGATAACCTACCTGTTATTTGTAGAAAGAACCAAACCTAGATACTGAATACAAATCCACAATCCAAATAAACTCAGTACACAGCAAGCTGCTTCCGCATACACAAGTCCCTTTAATTCCATTGAAAAACTTGATAAAACAC
Source organism: Protopterus annectens (assembly GCF_019279795.1). Lineage (NCBI taxonomy): Eukaryota > Metazoa > Chordata > Ceratodontiformes > Protopteridae > Protopterus > Protopterus annectens. The sequence continues at coordinate 1,201,742,244 of NC_056737.1, forward strand.
TTCAAAAAATACCACAAAATAAAAGCTAAACAGTTTAGGAGTTAGCAGAAATGTTAAAGTTTATCTGTAGAGAACGAGCAGGGTTTAAGGTTCGAGAAGGATTTTTTTATGTAGGAGGTGGCAACTGAAGAGAAATGGTAGGTGAGTAAAGTAGGAAGGAATGGCTGTGAGAGGGGTAGAGGGAGAAGGAAAAGTATATGGTTTAAACAAGCATATAAATTATAACTAATGCAGACACAGACAGGGGGCAGTACTGATACAAAAGGCAGAGACAACAGTGGATGGACAAAGACAGAAGGCATCCAATAACAAACTGGTAACAGTAACAAAAACAACCAAAAAGCACACAGTCCAATAGAACAACAGTGTTAATCCAACCAAATATACTCAAGTGCAAATGACTGCCCTTTATTCAAAAAAAATACAAGAGTTAAGCGCTTTCATCACTTAGACATCATCAGAAATGCTTAACTCTTGTATTTTTTGAATAAAGGGTAGTCAGACAGAGTACAGACAACTGACACCTACTGATATGGGAGGTTAAACAACAACCAAGGTATGGTAAATGATAGTTTATGAGAGGGGAACACCTTAACATGTGGTAGGGAATGGAATATAGTCAGTCCTAGCCTGGCCCAGATGCCTAACAGCCCAGACATCAGTCATCTTTGTGCCTGATGTCATGTGCAGACTCTGCTTCTCATGGACCAATGGTTGAGGCCTGCCAGTTGTGCTGCTCAGTCCGCTGTGCATAGAGGTATTCTACAGTTCTGAGGCAAGCAACCACCTGTCAGGGTACCTCAGACATCATCAGCCCATGTAAGTGCCACTGGAAGTCTCCTAGAAACCCCTTCAGCCCACTGGTAGAAGAACATCCACCTCCCAATTAAGAGGCCAGTATTAGATCTTTCAGATCACCTTGATCAGGGTGTCTATTGTTAACCTGCTGAGGAGCATACCTGGTGACCACTGGTGTCCCAACACCAAAGGTATCAACATGTGCAGACCAGAAGGATGAAAAAAGAGAACACATTAGTACACACATATATTGCACATTAAATTGAAACTGTGCAATATAGTTGTGAGCACAAGGGGTTCTTTTATTCTGTAGCATCCAGTTGTGTTGATATGACATTCCTCAGCCAGTGTAAAAGAAAATATGAAGAACTCAGGACATTTGTGGACTTTTAAACAGCACTGAAAAAAGAAAATTGGCAAATAAGACCTGCAGTAAAACTCTAACTATGATTCAGAAAACTCATCACCATCAGTGCCATCTGCACTATGGGATTCAGAAAACTCATCACCATCAGTGCAGTCTGCACTATGCTGTGGTGCCCCAAAGGACAGTGTTTATAATCTGTGATTCAGATACATGGTAAAGTCACAGTGAGCAAGAGACCATTCATGGCTCATGATCATATCTCTGAGTAAAATCCTGTGCTCTTTGACCTAACTGTGGTAGTGTTCCACCTACCAGCCCATGCAGCACAGTTGTACAGGCACATTCAAACATGCACACACATGTATATACTAATAGCAATGCACACTCACACACACAAACACACACCACTTCCAGACAGCTGCAATCATCCGCACACACACATACACGCAAGTGTTCGCTCATGTGAGAGCAAACATACACACACACATACACACACACACACACACACACACACACACACACACACACACACACACACACACACACACACACGCACACCACATCCAGACAGCTGCAATCATCCATATACACACACACACACACACACACACACACACACACACACACACACACACACACACACACACACACACACACACACACACACACACATTCACTTATGTGAGAACACACACATGCACATGCATGCACACACACACACACACACACACACACACACACACACACACACACACACACACACACACACACACACACACACACACACCACACACACACTATATGTGCATGCAAGCAACCTCATAGTACTTACCTCCTGCAGTTCTACCACTCCCAATCCTTCCATTAACTAAATGGGTGCATGGCGTTAAAAGTGAGCATACAGTATACTGCTTTGCTCCCCAAACAGTGAGGTAGAACTACTCTCTGAATAAGTCTACAGTGCTAGGCAGGTGCTGCTGATATTTTTGGGAGAGAGCACATGGCTAATTAGCAATAGCCATCTCCCACAAGACTGCTGCATTTGCATGCAGCTTCACCAATGAGACCTGCCTGTATTACAAGTCAGTAACTTGGTACTCCATTAATGACACAGCTAACTCTGATTTTCTTGAGTTTAATATACTGTTCAGTCCTGGTATGAACTGGATTGCAGAGTATATTAGGCATTTCTGAATCCTAGGGTCTACATCACTGTCTCTCTCTTCCCCTCTCCCTCTGTCCCTAACCCCTACTTGCTTCCATTCTTACAGTAGGTCAGAGTGGCACCAATCAGTATTAGATTAACTGGAGTCTATATTACGTGACTGAATGATTAGGTGGTCGAACACTTAAACATCAACCACGTAATATCGAACTTTAAAATAGCAAACACCGCCAGGAAACGTTAACGTCGGCCACAAAAAAAATTAACTTTACAGCCCTTTGCCCCCCCCCCTGATGTGGGGGGGCTGTGCCTCTCACACCCCCCTAACAAAATATACCAACTCCGAGATTGCTCCACAGTTGAGAAAACAGCAAAAAACTCCCTTACCAGCCTCAGTAAGAAGCTGAGACCCCTCATAAGATCCTCCAAAGCTAGTTACGAAAATAAAATTGCCAAAGATTCCAAAGACAACCACAAGGCATTCTATAGTTATGTCAAGAATATAAATGGCAATGCTCAGATCTGCTCTGAGTTACAACAGAATGGCATTAAATATACTGATCCCAAGGATATTGGCAATATCCTGGCAGATCGATTTAGTGCCAACTTCACCTACTCTCACTCCCCAAAAGGCCCATCTCAATACCAAAAGATTGCCAAATTCTGGTAATCATGGCCACACAGGTAGAAACTGCAGTCTCCAAAGCTAAGAATACAGCATCCTTGGGACCAGATGACATCTCAGGCTGTGTACTATACAAACTACAAAATGAACTGGCACCTCACCTAAGTGTCATGTATAATCACAGCCTCACCTCAGGCTTCATGCCCACTGAGTGGTGCACAGCTACAGTTATCTCATTCCACAATGGGGGATCCACCGTGGATCCCGGGAACTACCGTCCCATCAGTCTGATGAGCCTGATCTGCAAGGCTATGGAATGCATTATCATGGAACTTATAAACAAAGACATTGGCAACCTTCAAACACTGGACCCCACCCAGTTTGGGTTTGTGAAGGGCCGATCTTGTCTCCTGAACCTGATTGACTTCTTCAAATCAGTCTCCAGAGCTGTGGGTGAGGGTAAGGCAGTCCACACAGCCTATTTGGATCTCACCAATGCCTTTGACACCATCCACCACTTTGGAATCATAGATAAACTTATTAAGCTGGGCATTAGTCCCTACGTCACTCGATGGGTTGCACAACTGGCTTACTGACAGAACCCAAACTGTAAAAGTAGCCGACTCCAAATCCAGCTCCAAACAAGTGACAACTGGAGTATCTCAGGGTTCAGTCCTGGGACCGCTCTTGTTTGGCATCTACTTCTCTGAATTACAGGCCAACACTAAGGAACTCTGGCTAACAAAGATCGCAGATGACTGCAAACTGGGAGCCATTATTGAATCCCCAAATGATGTGGATATTCTACAAAAGGGCCTTACAGAAACAGATGCCCACAATGGGATTTCATCTATGTCATTCCTATTTGTGAACACATAGTCCTGGTCACACGCCTGCACACACAGTGCTCATACATCTGCAGCAGCTGTATCCACTTTTACAGTTACTGTGCAAATGACCTGAACATTTAACCACCTGTCCTCTTTAGAAAGCTCTGCAGCTCTCTGCCTAGTGTACCTGTCACCCCAGTCACCCAGCCATGTTGCACAATCTCTTCCACATCCCTAGTCTTTCCCATTTCCACCAATACAGGTATTGCTGAGTCTTGTCACTGTGTCCCACCCCATTGGTGTAAATGATGACAACTATGCTCTGCCCACTGTGTTGTGTTACATGGGTTAGGTAATGTCTATTGTACAGCATGGCCAGTTAATGCACTGTACTGCAGAGGTTCCGCTCACTCTGTTGTGTTATATGGGTTTGGTAATGTCTCTTGCACAGCATGGCCAGTTAATGCACTGTACAGCAGAAGCTCCACTCACTCTGCTGTGTTACATGGGTTTGGTGATGTCTGTTGCACCGTATGGCCAGTTAATGCACTGTACTGCATAGTCTGGGTGCAGCATTGCAAGCATCAGTTATAATCATTGTTGTCTTTAGTCTGGCCAATAGTTCTTGACTAGATGGTACCTCTTTGCCAGTGCTGCAGTGTCGTATGCCCCCTCATCTTCATGTGGGGTTCCCATGTAGCTGTGACTTCATGATCAAAACCACGTCTAACACTGGTTCTGATCTGTCTGGTCCTCCAATGGTAATCACCTGCTGTATCTGTCTGAATGCCACCACATTGTGCAGCATTGCACAGGCAACAGATACCTTGCTGCATGTCTCTGGAGCATAGACTTGCCCACCACTGGAGGAATCTAAGCAATGGAATCAAACCTTCAACAATCCAAAAAAATAATGGAAAATGATTAGGGTCTGCAGCAGTGTACTGTTGTATGACATCTTCACCATGCTCTGTGGGTTATTTCTCAGTGTCATGAGGAATGGCTTAAGGGCAAAGCGAGCATCAGCAATAAGATATTTCTTTGGCAAATCCCCATAAACAAATTGCTGGCAAAGGTCAGATGTGTGCCAGATGTGATAACTATGAAAACTGCCTGGATGATGATGTGTATTGCATGCCATCTAGCAGTTGATGGAGTGAATACCCTTCCAGATGATATATTATTATCAATGTGGACCAGGCAGACCTTGATACTACTGTGGGTGTAGTCAGTGGTTCTTCAGACCTCAGGGAAATGGCCATTGTTATAGAATGCCCATAGAGTAGTGTTTCTTTCCCCTATGTTCAGTGGGAACCACATTGTTACCACACATGTTGCAGCATGACATTCAGGAGATGGTGTAATATTCACAAGGTAGATGCTTGTGAAATACTCACTGAGTCCACTTATGGCTTCTGGAAGGTTCCTGTATCAAGGTTGTTCACAGCTATATATATCTTAGTGTCCACAGGGTTCAGTTATCCATGCATCTCATGGGACTCCATGTGAGGACAGCACATCTCTGCTACCTCCTGTGTGATGTCTCTGATCACATGAAAGCATTGAACTATGTCCCTATTGCAAAGGTGAAGGTGCGTTTGGTATGGCTGGCTCGGGATGGTGATGACCTGCACTGCTGCAGGTACAGGCTACTAGAATCGCCCCTAACAAATGCTATCCAGCTACCGCTGATACTACTCCTGGTACTTCATTAAGGTCTCTATCACTGACCCTCATGAAATAATGGTGCTCTGTTTTCATATATTTTGGTCATTACGATATATTGTTTACTTTTATTTGCATTATGTCTCATTTCTATAATGCCATTCACCAGCATGTCATTATACAGTGATTTGCTTATGACACTGACCATGCATTTTTTTTTCTGGGCAGTGTGATATCACTACGTATGTCTATGAATCGGCCACACCATGTGAGTTTCCACCCACCAAGACGTTATGCATAACTCCTGTTTCTTGCTTCTGAATCCTGACCTGTACTTCAAACGTATTTATTTATTTTATTTATGTTTTGTTCACTAGGTTAGTCCCACTGGGCTGCTGACCTCTTTTTAGGGGTGACCCAAGGTAGTGTTTATACTACTAGGGGAAATTAGCCCAGAGCATCAAGAAACTTCCTCTACTCGTTATGATAAGTGTTATGGGATCTTTTACGTCCACTGCAGCTAACACCACCCTAAGCAGAAGGGCCCTTACTTTAAAATCTCATGTGAAGGACAACACGCTCAGGAGTCCAACAACCCCCTTATGCAACAATGTCAGCAATCAATCTACCTGGTGTGGTAATAGAACCCACAGCCTTCTGTAACAAAGGTGATTGTGATAACTGTTGTACCACTAACACTGTAAATTCAGATTAAAATATTAATTATGTATATCAAAAACATATTTACGCAAACAAAAAATATAGATAGACAGATAGATAGATAGATAGATAGATAGATAGATAGATAGATAGATAGATAGATGGATAGATATGGGTGGGATACTTATCTTCCTAATGTCAGCAATAAATAATCAAAACAATAATGTTGACATATCACTGCACAGCTGTGAGACATAATCTTACAGCATGCAACTTTAAATTAATGTTTTTGCAGGGGGTGCATCCCCCCAAACTACCCCATCTGTTAATTATATATTTTAACGCTAAGATCGGGGAAAGGGCATTTTCCCCAATCGCAAAGTTTATGGGATCTCTCACAACTGTTGGCCATCTGTTTTGTGGACCAAATGTTCATTTAAAAGAATGTTGCCTATACAGTACATATCTATATCTACACACACACACACACACACACACACACACACACACACACACACACACACATATATATATATATATATATATATATATATATATATATATATATATATGTGCACACACACACACACACACACACACACACACACACACACACACACACACACACACACACACACACACACACTGATCTACATCCTCCCTCTTAAAAAGATTGCCCTTAGTAAAAACAACATTAGAGTTAGACATGCATTATTATAGACATTAGAAACAAGCAAAATGTTCATGTCTAAGTATATCTGTTACATGGTTTGGAGATATGACCAGATCTCATAACATAGCAATTTTAACTGAATTTAGCAACAGGGACAGTCTTCGGTGAACAGCTTGTATCAGGAACTTCCAGATTAATCACAGGAACGGGAATATTCTTTGGAACTTCCTCTGGAGTTGGAACACCAGACAACTCACTCTAAGATAAAGAGTCTTTCTGACAGGCTATGTGCTGTGGTATAGGCTCAGACACTGGTCTTAAATGTTTCCAATTCTGCCTAACCTCTGCTCCTTCTTATTCCACAATGTGTAATCTCGGCTCTAGGCAAATACTCTTCATGGCATCAATCTGATCTTAACCTCTGGACATTTGCATCCTTACCACTTCTCCTTCTCGTAATGGATTGAGCGGTTTGCTGGTCTTATCGTAGTAGGACTTCTGGGTTAAACGCTTCTTCAACAGATTCGTTTTCACTGATTTGTTGTTCTTGATATATGAAACCAACAACTGACTACTGATTGGTAATGTGGTTCTGGTTTGTCTCAACAGAAGTCTCTCAGCAGGTGAACCAAGATGTTTATCATGTGGAATGTTTCTGAGATTCAAGAGATTCAGGAAAATATCACTATTGTCTTGTTTTGACTTCTCTAGTAACTGCTTTGCACTTTGAACTGCATGTTCTGCCAAACAATTTGACTGTGGATACTCTGGGCTACTTGTGACATGAGTAGAGTCCCATTCTTCAGCAAATCTTTTGAATTGTTGGCGTGTAAACTGTGTGCCATTGTCTGAAATAACTTTGTGCGGTCTACCATGGACTGCAAAATCATGCTTCATCTTAGTAATGACAGTACTGGATGCTAGGTTAGGAAGAAGGTCAATCTCAAACCAAATGGAGTAAGAGTCTACTAACATCAAATAATGATGACCATTCCACTCGAAAATGTTGGTAGCTACTGTCGACCAAGGTAGTTTAGGAATCTAGTTTAGATGAAGTGGTTCTTTCTGTTGATGTGGCTTTGTACTATTAAACACAGAAAAAGATAAAAGTGCTTTCTCAATGTCTTGTGACATAGAAGGCCAAAATACTAGATCTCTCACCCTTCTTTTGGTAGAGTTGGCTCCTGGGTGACCACAATGCAAGATAGTAATGTACTCTTGTTGCAAGGACTTTGGAACAATTACTTTCAGACCTTTCATTATGATACCTTTGTCAGACAAAATCTCATCTCTGTATGGAAAATAAGGTTACACTTCTGGCAGTACACTAGATTGCGTTGACGGCCATCCTTGATTGATAAAGTGGTTGAGCCTTTGTAAAATTGGATCTGTGACTGTGTGATCTCTCAGCTCATCAAGACGTGGAAGAAAAATTTCTCGCTTCCATGACTTCAAAATCAAGATTTTCATTCTCATGCTGTTCAGTAGTGTTTCTGGGCGATCTGTAAAATATATCAGCAAGATAAAGAAGCTTGTCTTTCTTGTAGACAAGAGTGAAATTATACTTTTGCAATCTCAACTTCATGCGGTGCAATCTGGCTGGAGCTGAATGCATAGGCTTTCTCAAGATAGTGACTAGTGGCTGGTGGTCTGTTTTGGTCAGGATATGCCTACCATAAACATAATCATGGAACTTCAAACATGCAAACACAATTGCCAAAAGCTCTTTCTCCATCTGAGCATACTGCACTTCAGTTTGGGTAAGAATTCTCAACGCATAGGAAACAGGTTGACCCTCCTGTGGAATGACTGTACCAAGACCAAATTTCGAAACATCAGATGAAAGAGCAACTGTCTTGTAAATATCATAGTATCTGAGAGTTGGTGGACTAGCAGTTCTCTGTTTCAGGACATCAAATGCTCTCTGGTGTTGCTCTAGCCAAGACCAGGATACATCTTTATGTGTCAGCTCTCTGAGTGGTGCTGATAGTTGGCTCAAGTCTGGAATTAACTTGCTTAGGTAGTTAACCATGCCAAGAAAATATTGCAGGGCTTGAACATTGTCTGGAGCTGGCATCTCGAGAATGTCTGTTTGCTTTGAAGGGTCTGGTCATAAGCCTGACCAACATAAGTAACCTCTTGTAGCCTGAATTTGCAGTTCGGTGGATTGAGCTTAAGATTCACTTGACATGCTCTTTCCAGAACTTTCCTGAGGTTTCTGTCATGCTCAGCTTCACCATTATCTCTTTCTAGTATGTCATCTGCTATAATAGCACAAGGATACCCAGAATAAAGTTGCTCCATTGCATGTTGAAAGACTTCACTTGAAGACTTTATCCCAAATGGCATTCTCAAAAATCTGTACCTGCCAAACAGAGTACTGAAAGTAGTGAGCAATGAGGATTTCTTGTCAAGCTGAATTTGCCAAAATGAACTCTTTGCATCTAAGACAGAAAAAACAGTGGCATTTGGCATCAGAGCTGAGACTTCATTGACTGTGCGCACTGGATGATGAGGTATTTTTAGTGCTTTGTTCAAATCTCATGGATCAATACATATTCTGATGTCATCTGAGCTTTTCTTATGCGCTACTACCATGGAAGATACCCATTCAGTTGGTTCTGCAACTGGACAAATCACACATTGTCACATCATTTTATCTAGCTTGGCTTTGACTCTGTCCTGCATGGCTACTGCAACGTTTCGAGCTGGCCTGATAACTGGACTGACATCTGACTCTAACGTCTTGGAGTATGCAACTGGAAGCTTCCCTAGTTTACCTTTGAAAAGATCAGCATAGGTAGAAAAAATGTACTGGGTGAAATTAGAGCAGTGGTCTTACAAGCTAACTTGATGGACTTCCTTATTAAATGAAAGCAGTCCCATTTTCAAACTGTCTTTGAGACATAATTATGACTGGATGTGCTTCTTGACCACGTAAAATAGCAAGTTGTAGCTTCTCCCAGCAGAATAACATGAAAGCATTACTGAGCCTTCAGTTTGAATTTCTTCACCACTATAACCAACAAGCTTCACACACCTGGCCAAATCAAGCCTTTCACCATAACGCATTCTACCAAATGTTTCTGCTGACATAACATTGCACATTTTAGCCATGTTTCTCAAGTCAGTTATATATGCTGCAAAAGTTTTGCCTGGGTTTTGATCCCTTGTATAAAATCAGTGGTTTTCCATTTATCCGAACAGTGCAAAATACTTCATTCTTTGCCCTTAAATCCACTGCATTAATTGTTTCATCGAGCACTGACACACCATCAACATAAAGAGTAGGGTTGCAGCTCTCTAACTGATCAACTCATTTCTTGAAATGTTCCCTTTTAATAAAAGAATGTGGGCCTTTTGATTTACAAAACCTCTTGAAATTATTCCATTTATTGCATTTGTGGCATTGCTGACCAAAAGCTAATGACTTTTCCATTTTAGAGTCATGATTTCCACCACAATTATAACAGTTGACAATGAAACTGGGTAAGCAGACACCCTCACCCTTATACCTGTTGCTGACTCACTGTTATGCTTTACTGAGACTGTGCAAACTCTGGAATTTTCTGGAAAGCTCTGGGGTTTACCAGTGAGTGCTGCAGGGACTGCAGTTGCTGCCATGTGCTTGAGCATGTTTCTTTTTAACCATATGCTGCATACTGTCAACATGAGCTTTGTCACTGTGTCTTCTACAACTATTCTCATTTGTAAGTATATTTGTGTGCTTTTCTGTAAGCTCATATATCTGACAAATCTTAATGACCTTATTCAAAGTTAAATCACTGTCATGAAGCAAAATCTTTCTCACAGCATTATCTTTAATACCCCACACAAGTCTGTACAAGTCAGTTATATATTTATTTTTTATTTTATTTTTATTTTTTTTATTTTACATTTGATAACCGGGAAAGTCCAACTGGACACAGGTCCATTTCAGCGGAGGCCTGGGGAGAAAAGCTCCACATATAAAACATAAACAAAAAAACAAAAAACAGTAGTACATTCCCAAACAATCATATTGGAACATATTTAACATTTTTACATAGGTGAAGTATAACAAATAACCTTCTGAATAACACTGTTTGGAAAAATAAGTAATTTAAAAACCTTATTACGAAAATAATGGAAGCGGAGTGAAGCAGGATTAATATTAATAAAAGACTGTGGTTTATTCTCAAAAATCCAAAGCATATCGAAATGTAGATAAGCGCTTTCACTTAAAAAGCTTCATCAGATCTATAATACATCAGCCACCTATTTCAAACTAAATATATACTAGTCAGAAATCTTCAGACCAATCGGATTCACATACTAATTAAAAAATCTTAAAGGGCTGTTTTATATATATATATATATATATATATATATATATATATATATATATATATATATATATATATATATATATACTAAGCACAATAGCTATCCTAAAAACTTATCTAAAATATAAACTAACAACATTAAACTGCATCTCATACTGTACAATTAGAGATACAAATATTATACAATAAAATACTATAATATTAGGCACAATAAACACAATAAATAAAACATGAAATAAGAATAAAAATAGAATGCTGAATGTATATCACTACAAATATACTATATACAGATTACAAGTCCTATTTAAATGGTATGATTAATATATAGATCAATGACCAGAGCAATTTTTCATAATACATTTCACTTAATGTTCCTACGCTTCCTTAACAAGGGCTTAATAGATGCCCTTTCATTAAGTCTCATACCTCTGTCAGCTCTTAATATTATAATCCAGTTACTCTCCCTGCACTCGGTATAATTCCTAATGTCACAAGCCAGTGCATTTCTTTGTGCTGATCCCAAGCCTGAATAAATGGGGAGGGTTGCGTCAGGAAGGGCATCTGGTGTAAAAATTCTGCCACATAACTTATGGCGTGAAAATTTCATATTTCCATACCAGATCGGTTGAGGCCCGGGTTAACAATGACCGCCACCAGTACTGTTAGCCAACAGGGTGCTGACGGAAATTGGGCTACTGTTGGCCGAAGGAGAAGAGGAGGGCGAAGGCATGCCCGAAGGCAGGAAGGTTAGGAGTGTAGCAGTGAGGGTAGGAACTTTGAATGTTGGCAGTATGACTGGTATAGGAAGAGAGCTAGCTGATATGATGGAGAGAAGGAAGGTTGATATATTGTGCGTGCAAGAGACCAGATGGAAGGGAAGGAAGGCCAGGTGTTTAGGAAATGGGTTCAAATTGTTCTATCATGGTGTGGATGGTAGGATAAATGGGGTAGGGGTTATACTAAAGGAACAATATGCCAAGAGTGTTTTAGACGTGAAGAGAGTGTCTGACCGAGTGATGTTTATGAAGCTCGAAATTGATGGTGTAATTAAGAATGTTGTTAGTGCATATGCTCCACAAGTTGGGTGTGCGATGGATGAGAAAGAGAAATTTTGGAGTGAGTTGGATGAAGTTGCGGTGAGTGTACCCAAGGGTGAGAGACTAGTGATTGGAGCGGACTTTAATGGGCATGTTGGTGAAGTGAACAGAGGGGATGAGGAAGTGATGGGTAGGTATGGTGTTAAGGAGAGGAATGCAGAAGGTCAGATGATTGTGGATTTTGCGAAAAGGATGGACATGGCTGTGGTGAATACGTATTTTAAGAAGAGGGAGGAGCATAGGGTGACATACAAGAGTGGAGGAAGATGTACACAGGTGGATTATATCCTATGTAGGAGGGCCAGTCTGAAGGAGATTGGAGACTGTAAAGTGGTGGTAGGGGAAAGTGTAGTTAAGTAGCATAGAATGGTGGTCTGTAGGATGACGTTGGTGATCAAGAAGAGGAGGAGGAGTGTGAAAGCAATGCCAAGGATTAAATGGTGGAAGTTAAAAAAGGGTGATTGTGAAGTGGAGTTTAGGGAAGAGTCAAGACAGGCACTGGGAGGCAGTGGAGACTTACCGAATAGCTGGGTAACTACAGCAGAACTAGTAAGGGAGACTGCTAGAAAGGTGCTTGGTGTGACATCTGGACAGAGGAAGGAGGACAAGGAGACCTGGTGGTGGAATGAGGAAGTACAGGAGAGTATACAGAGGAAGAGGCTGGTGAAGAAGAAGTGGGATTGTCAAAGAGATGAAGAAAGTAGACATGCATATAAGGAGATGAGGCGCATGGCAAAGAGAGAGGTGGCAAAAGCTAAGGATAAGGCGTATGAAGAGTTGTATGAGAGATTGGACACTAAACAGGGAGAAAATTACCTGTACCGATTGGCTAGACAGAGGGACAGAGCTGGGAAAGATGTGCAGCAAGTAAGGGTGATAAAGGATAGTGAGGGAAAGGTACTCACAAGAGAGGAGAGTGTGTTGAGTAGATGGAAAGCGTATTTTGAGAGGCTGATGAATGAAGAGAATGAGAGAGAGAGAAGGTTGGATGATGTGGGTATAGTGAATCAGGAAGTGAAACAGATTAGCAAGGAGGAAGTAAGGACAGCTATGAAGAGGATGAAGAATGGAAAGGCTGTTGGCCCAGATGACATAACAATGGAAGCATGGAGGTGCTTAGGAGAAATGGCAGTGGAATTTTTAACTAGATTGTTTAATGAAATTTTGGAAAGTCAGAGGATGCCTGAGGAGTGGAGAAAAAGTGTTTTGGTACCTATCTTTAAGAATAAGGGTGATGTGCAGAGCAGCAGTAACTACAGAGGGATAAAATTGATCAGTCACAGCTTGAAGTTATGGGAGAGAGTAGTAGAAGCTAGGATAAGAAGGGAGGTGATGATTAGTGATCAGCAGTATGGTTTCATGCCAGGAAAGAGCACTACAGATGCGATGTTTGCTCTGAGAGTGTTATTGGAGAAATACAGAGAAGGTCAGAAGGAGTTGCATTGTGTCTTTGTAGACTTGGAGAAAGCATATGACAGGTTGCCTAGAGAAGAGTTGTGGTATTGTATGAGGAAGTCGGGAGTAGCAGAGAAGTATATAAGAGTGGTACAGGATATGTACGAGGGTAGTGTAACAGTGGTGAGGACTGCAGTGGGAGTGACAGATCCGTTTAAGGTGGAGGTGGGATTACATCAAGGATCAGCTCTGAGTCCTTTCTTATTTGCAGTGGTGATGGACAGGTTGACAGATGAGATCAGACAGGAGGCCCCATGGACTATGATGTTTGCAGATGACATTGTGATCTGTAGTGAGAGAAGGAATCAGGTTGAGGATACTCTGGAGAGGCGGAGATATTCTCTAAAGAGCAGAGGAATGAAGGTCAGCAGGGCTAAGACAGAATATATGTGTGTAAATGAGAGGGAGGGTAGAGAAATGGTGAGGATGCAGGGAGTAGAGTTGGTAAAGGTGGACGAGTTTAAGTACTTGGGATCAACAGTTCAGAGTAATGGTGAATGTGGAAGAGAGGTGAAGAAGAGAGTACAGGCAGGGTGGAATGGGTGGAGAAGAGTGTCAGGAGGAATTTGTGACAGACGGGTACCAGTAAGAGTGAAAGGGAAGGTCTACAAGAGGGTAGTGAGACCAGCTATGTTATATGGGTTGGAGATAGTGGCATTGACAAAAAGGCAAGAGTCAGAGCTGGATGTGGCAGCGTTAAAGATGTTAAGATTTGCACTCGGTGTGACTAGGATGGAATCAGGATTAGGAATCAGTATATTAGAGGGTCAGCTCATGTTGGACAGTTTGGAGACAAAGCAAGAGAGATGAGATTGCGTTGGTTTGGACATGTGCTGAGGAGGGATGATGGGTATATTGGGAAAAAGATGCTAAGGATGGAGCTGCCAGGTAAGAGGAAAAGAGGAAGGCCTAAGATAAGGTTTATGGATGTGGTGAGAGAGGACATGCAGGTGGTTGGTGCAACAGAGCAAGATGCAGAGGATAGGAAGAAATGGAAAGAGATGATCCACTGTGGCAACTCCTAACGTGAAAAGCCGAAAGATGATGATGACCCTCCCGGGTGCTAGGGACTATAACTTCTAGGGCTCTAAACAAACCCTGAGTGTCACCATGTTGTATAGTATGTTTTGCTAAAGCATTGTGTGCTGAACCCTTTCTAACATGATAGATGTGTTCTCGTATCCTATCCTTAAAAAGTCTGTTGGTTTTGCCAACATAAAAAGAAGAGCATATCTGGCATACAGCCAGATATACTAAATTAGATGTCATGCAGTTAGCCATAGCTGATGTCTTAAATTATCTTTGCAAGTCAGAGTGAAAAAATCCTTTACTAGTGTCTGTATAAATGCAGAAATGACATTGTCCACATGGTCGAGTATTCTCATTTCCAGACGTAGCTTCCTTGAACGTAGGGTAGCAGAGCATTCTCTCCAGATGTTTTCTTATTTCTATACAGAAAGTGTGGTTGCTCACCAACTATCCTCTTTATGCTCTCATCTACTTGCAAAATTGACCAATGTTTACTAATAATGTCCCTAATATCCATGTGGTCTGATGTAAAAAATGCTGGAATTTTAACAAGAGATTGCTTGGGAGATGTTCCAGTTCTATCATTAATCACGGCACGTCCAAAATAGGGAGCAGCTATATCAGACCATAAGGTTTGGACAATTCCCAAATGCTCATTAACTTCTGGTTCTTTATAGCCTCTATTCAACAATTTCATCCTTAAACTATCTAATTCTTCTGTAAATCCTGTGTCTGTGGGATTCAATCTAAAGGCCCTAACACCCTGACCCTTAATAATGTTTCTAAATACCTATGTTGGATGCATGCTGGACCTCAGTAAAACTGTATTACAATAGCATGGTTTCCAATATACACCCGTATTTATTAGTCCACATGGTAATTTTTCAATGTATAAATCTAGGAAATCTATCCTAGAGCTTGAGCTCTTCATAGTGAATTTAAGAAACTCAGTTAAACTATTTATTATAGAAAGCAATATATCTAGTTGTAGATTACTGTTCCATAAGACAAAATGATTGTCAACAAAACGTCGGTAGAACACCACATGTTCTTTAAATTCATTGACATGGAAAAGAGTGTTCTCCTCCCAATATGCCAAAAACATATTGGCATAGCTGTTCGCACAGGGGGTACCCATAGCCACCCCATCCTGTTGCCTAAATATAGTATCTCTAAACATAAACAGATTATTTTCCAACACAAGTTCTAAGAAATGTGTAATCAAATCTATCTGTACAAAAGAATATTCATTGTGTTTCTTTAAATATTCTGATATACACTGAATACCTAACTCATTTGGGATAATAGTAAATAATGATTGTACATCAAATGTGACAAGAATATACTCATCAATTTTGCTCTGACCCTTCAAGCATTCATAAAGTTCCATAAGGAACTGCTTAGAATCTTTTAACACAAATTTGTTTTCATTTAGTATGGGTCTTAGATGTTTTTCCACATACACTGATAGATGTTCAGTGACCCATCCTCCACCAGCCACTATTAGTCTCATAGGTGGGTCATGAATATTTTTATGAATCTTGGGAAGGCCATGTATCATAGGAATAAATGGAGTCTTAATTGTCAAATAATCAAGGAGCTCCTTGTTTATAATGCCACCTTTATAAATATCCAATAAGGTGTCCATGACGTACCGCATGATTCCATGCATTTCTTCCTTAGTAATTACTTTATAGAACTTGTCCCTTGAAAGACATTCCATGGAGGTGATGTAATGTGAGGTATCCATAATAACTATTCAACCTCCCTTATCTGCAGGTGTAATTATAATAGAGGGTTCAGATTGTAAGTGTTTCAAACACTGTCTTTCCCTATAATTAAGATCATCACCTCTACCTTGTCTCTTATATGAACTCAAATTGTCATAATATCCATAGAATTCTTCTTCCGTAAGTTTTAAATACACTTCAACTAGAGGATGATTAGATGGAACAAACTGACTCAAGCTTCTAAAGCTATGTGATTTATAGTCCTGCATGTTCGTAGTTCCTATATCTTGATTACTATATAATAGCTTAAGCATATCATTCCTACAAAAAATTTAAAAACCTTGTTTGTTAAGAATGAAGTAGTTAATAGAAAAGTGGTGAAGGTTCTGCAGAATCATAGCAGTACTGAAAGGAAAGTGAGTTAATCTGGGGTGGTCACAAGGGCACAGCCAATTGGTAGAGTAGTAGAGTAGTGGGTGTTAAGTAGTTTCTTGAATAGTAAGACAGCGCTGGTAGAAGTTATGTGCTTTGGGAGTGAGTTCCAAAATTTAGCTGTTGTACAAGTAAAGAGAGCTTTGCCTGCTTCATTCTTGTGTTTGATGACAGTTATGCAATTTTGGTCTGTAGATCTTAAGGTATGGGTGGTGGTGTAGGGCTGTATTAGCTCCTGTAGTGCTGGACTTTTGTCAGGGTGGTAGTACAGTTTATGGGCTATGAAGAGTTGTGTAATTAGTACTAGTTGGGGCAACTCAAGCCAGTTGAGCTGTTTGAGAGAGAGAGACAGTGATGGGATCTATAGGAAGCGCCAGTGGCAAACTTACCAATCTTGTTATAGCAGGATGAAATTTTGTTTTGTTCACTTTGGCAAAGATTAGTCAGGATTGGGGAGGCGTACAGTAGGGTGGATAACAGGTGAGTTCTTGTGACAGCGGCTTTGGTATGGCTGGCATAAATTGCCTGCTCCTATACAGGAGACTTAGTTTTTTTTGTTTACTTTTTTGATTGTTTAAAAATATTGTTTATATATGCTGCAAAAGTTTCACTAGGCTTTTGATCCCTTGTATAAAATAAGTGCCTTTCTACTGTAACATTTTTCTGGGGGTTACACATTTCTCTAAATTTATATTTTAAGCACTCAGGTTCCTCCCTTGACACAGCCTGTACAACAATATGATGATTTTCCCCCTCTCCTGCATAGATTGCAGGCACATATACAAATGAACGTTCCTTCCAATGGCTTCTGACCTGGCTAAATTAAGCAGAAAAAATGCCTTTGTATGGTCATCTTTATCAGAAAATGCAGCCTGTATGAAAATGTTGTACTCTTGCTCAAACACTCTCCATTTCTCTGCAATATTATTGTCAAACACAAGTGCACTTTGTTTTCGAAATCCATCTGCCATGCCCACAAAGTATGCACAAACACAATGAAAATATGGCCCTTGTAATTATGTACAAACTGTGAGCTTGTAATAACATCAAATGCACAATAAACTCTTTGAAACACTGTACTTTACAAAATATGCTCTGTAATGGCTATATTTTGTAAAATAACTTCACTGTAATACTACACAAACATGTGAACACTTTATACACTTCTGATAACTCAGATATCTTTAATTAATATGAAAAACATGCTTAGCGAAAGTGCTGTCTTTTTCTCTTATTTTATTTGTTTTGTGCAATTTGGACTTTATTTCAAACATTTTCCATAGTAATTCAAATATTTTTATCAATATCGGTTTATTCAAATATCATTTAGAGCATTCCATATGCCTTGTTTCATATTTTGTGATTAAGAAATAGTTTTGAGCAAGTTTTAATATCTGAAATTCGTTTCTGATCTGTTTTGCAAATTATACGTGCAGCAGGGGCAATCCACTCCTTTATACTCCTCCAATGCCAACTGGGTGCTTCTCAGACTTAAGTGGAAGAAACTGGAACTCTTTCTGGCAACAAATCATTTTGGCCATTCTTCTTCTAACATCATGTCCCTTTGGACATCCCACTTCTGATGCCATGTCGCTTGTCCCTCTCTAACATAGATGACAAGCAGACGGGGTAGTTCGTTTAGATGCTTTAATACATAGAAACACATCTGGATGGATAGCAACATCAGAAAATATAAACTGATTAACAGACAGACCTTGCATACATACATGCTTACATCACAACAACTTACTACAAAATGGCAGTCAGGCTCTCACGTGCTCAGTATTTATACACTTATGCAAGTCCTTGAATAGCTTCTTAAATATACATGCACACACATTGATCTACAGATACTAACCTCAAAATGAGAGTACTGGGAGTACTAACCTGCCCTATTTAATTTACTCTTCAGGATTCAGAAGTCTACAGACATACATAAACACCTGCTGGATTTAATAACAAAACAGATACTACCAAACACATAGGTTTCTAAGGCAAGATTGTGCATCCTGAGTATGTGGTAATATAGCATGTGCAATTGCCTAAGTGACCACCTCCACAAAAGCAAACCCACTGCACATGTACACGTAATGGTTAGTGCTGCTTCCTCACAGCAAGAGGTTCTGTGGTTCAATTCTCAGCTAGGGTGCCTTCTGTGTTGAGTCTGCATGTCCTCCCTGCGTTTGTGTAGGTTTCCTCCAGGTGTTCAGGTTTCCTCCCACTTTCCAAAGATGTGCAGTAGGTGGATTGGATATTCTAAATTAGCCCTACGTATGAGTGTGTGGTGTACATTCTGTGGAGGGTTGGGCATCAGGCTAGCAACCTGATCCTGTAAAACCCATATCTGCTATGGAAACAACAAGTGCTGAAGGGTGCTTGTTGCCAAATGTGCTGAATGCACAGGAGTGGATTGTGTGTGTGTGTGTGTGTGTGTGTGTGTGTGTGTGTGTGTGTGTGTGTGTGTGTGTGTGTGTGTGTGTGTGTGTATGTATATATATATATATATATATATATATATATATATATATATATATATTTACTTACCTTTGTCAAACAGCACTAATATCAATGTGCATAATATTGATACCCAATGATCAGCATTATGTATGCATTTATTTATTTAATGGCATTTGTTTACCAGGATAGTCTACTGGGCCAAGCAGAGCCCATTTTCAATGAAGGTCCAAGGAGAAAAGCTCCATGAGTAAGATTAGTACAATACAATTATAATACGATACAACAATACAATTATAATACGATACAATACATTTATAATACGATACAACAGACTATAGTCTAAGTAGTACATTTAGTTAAGCAAAGTGTGCAGGATATGCTTGATTGCATAAACAAAATGCAAAAAAAAGTAAATAGTGAGGAGTTCACTTTTGAAAGAAATGATGAGTAACTGAGTAACAGTGCACATAATGTAGGCGTGAGACGGCAAAGAGTAAAAGGAACAGATGAAGTCAGAGTTAGTCTGAAAGGGAAGAGACACAGAGAGTGCAATGTAGATATATAGGGGCAAGTTATTCAGGAGTAGAAGGGTACACTACAAGTGGGTTAGAGAAAGATGGTAGGTGAAAAGTGAAGAAAATAAATATTAGATTATGGGTGGGGGTTGCTGTGTACAGCTTCAGCTCCAGGTAGAGTGAAGGTAAGTATGAAAGGCTAGTTTAAAGGCAGCAATGGTTGGGATAATGCAGATGCTTAGGGGGAGACTGTTCCAGGTTTTAGCTATATTCCAAGAGTATAGAAGTTGACCAGCTGGTAGCTTTGGTTTGTGAACTTGCAATAGGTGATGGTTTTCTGATCTCAGTGACCTATTGGGGTTCAATTGGGAGAATATGGAAGTTAGAGCAGGGAAAGCCTGTGGTTTAGTCAGTATTTTGTGTGCAATAGTTGTTGGAAATAGGTGAGATGCTGGGGAAGTTCATTTAAGCATTTTTAGTGGAGTGCAGTGGTGTGTGGAAAGATAAGTGTTTGTTGCAAATTTGGCTGTTTTATTATAGCATATTTCTAGCTTATTTCTGAGACATAATTAAACGTTAGTTAGTAATGGGGCACCATAAAGAAGTGAGGGTAGAAAGAAGGTGGAGTTAGTTGATTAGTGGTGGGAGACAGGAACAGATTGTATCTGTAGAGAAGGCCTAGTTTTTTGTGTGTTTTGCTGATATTATTTTGAATGTGTAGGTCAAATTTTAGGTTTTCATTGATTATGACCCTCAGCAATTTTGTATGCGAGACTAATTCTATTTTTGTGTGGTTCAAGGAGAACATGTTAAGTAAAGGTTTGTTGAGAGGAGAATGTTTCTTTGGAATGAATATTATTAATATTATGAATATTATTAATACATTGGTTTTATTAGGTTTCAAGGACAGGTGGTTATTGCGGTGCCAAGTCTCAACGGCAGTGAATGCTGCTTGGGTGATGTGCTGCAGTTGTGTAGGGTTTTCAGCAGAGCAGATAATGATGGAGTCATCAGCGTACCGCATAAGACACCCTATCAGGAAGGAGGAGTGAAGGTTCATAGGTGTTTACTAGGCTAACGACCACAAGAACATTTTTTAAGCCTAGCCATGCATCCCAAATCTCTGACAAGTTCTGATACCCTTGATAAGTGTAAGCAGGGGCCTGGGAGATGAAACATTTACAGGTTGCCTGTGTCCATTAGAGACATAGGTACCAAACCAGGGATGAATTCCCTGTTCCTCACCCAATTGTCCAAGCTGCACTTGAATTAGATTAGGGAGGAACTCTGCTTCACATGGATGGGGAGCCTGTTCCATAGACGGGGTAGTATCTGGGATACATACCTGTCTCTTCAGCGGGTCCTATTTATATTACAGGCAAGGTTTAATCTTTAGAACAGGTAATTCTGGTACTGTTTGTTTTGTGGATATGCAGGAGGTCCATCAGAGTGGGGTCTGACAATGCCCTGTATGCCAGGCATAGATCTCCTCTCAAAAGCCTGTAGAAGACAGAATACAGGGATAGGGCCTTGAGGTGGTCTGCATAGGACATATTACGCCCTGTATTCTTTTAGTGAGGAACCTCTGTGGATGTTCCAGTTGTTGGATATGCCTGGTTAGGTAAATACCAAAGGGGGCATTGTACTCAATGATAGGTCTGATGAATGCTGAGTACAGTGGAACAATGACTTCCTTGGACTTAGATGCCCTACCTTTGTTTATAAGTTGGGTAACATAGAATGATTTCCTCACTACTGTAGACATGTGATGATCAAAGGCCAGATTACTATCAATGTGTGTCCCTATGTCCCTGAGTACAGGGTCAACTCTAAGGGGTGTGTTATCAATAAGATAGTTACCAGGGATGGATGTCTTCCCAATGGATTCCCAAAGGATTATCAAGGTTGTTGATAAACACGTTAAATAACAGAGGTCCTAATATTGATCCATTATGCACACTGACACACCACTACACATATACTGAACATCATCACACATGTAAAAATGTTAAAACAAAATGCAGAAGAAAACAGTGCCCCCTTCCATGCTCCCACACACTCTCTGCTAAATATATATTCTAACTCCAAAATCACACAATTCTCAGGGAAAGGGCAAATTCCCCAGCCCTGAGAATTATTCAGTCTGCTACTTTTTTCAACAAGTGTCAACCATCTGTCTTGTTGACCAAATTGTATTGACTAAACAGATGTTGACTAAAGCATTGTCCAATAAAAGTAGTATGTATATGCTTTGTAAAGAAAATGGTCCTTTAATAAAAAAGACCACTGTCTAAAGACCATAACACTTTGGCTGTTAATAAAGCCTGCTCCATTAAAAATTATATTAAAACCACAAGACTGAACCACATACCAAGTTAAATTATGATAATCCACTGTGATAGCCACAATAATAGAAATAAACATATTTATATTTCTAATAAACATACCAAGAACATATCAAAAGTAAACACAACTGACAAACTACAGTTCCAAGCAGAGTTTGCGCCAATGTCTAGTATCATTCCCAGTGTTAGGGACAAGTTCTAATACTGCTAAAAGGAGAACATCTTTCTTCTTCTCTACAAGTGATTTTCAAGGGTCAGTGCTAGGGTTAGTTCTATTTTCTATTTTTATCAATGACATTACCAACACAGTTCTCTCCTTCTCTGACACAGTATGTAGATGACGTTCTACTTCTGAAATCTTAATCTTTGCTATAAACTTTGGTTCCAAAGTGAATTCAGTACACTTTGTGCATGGGTCTATCAAACAACTTTCAGTAAACTCTAACAGAACCGTCCACATTATCTTTAGTGTCAAAAAGACCGGCTTATAACTTTAAACTACAAGATGCAGTTGGAGAAAGTTTGTTGGAGAAAACTTTCATTCCAAAACACAAATAGTTAGTGCCCTGCTTAGACCTTTTGTTCAAAGGAGGCATCCAACTGATAATGAATATGGTTTCAGCCCACCTAAACCTGTGTTATCTAGTATCCAACCAGCTAACCCCGGGATCTAGTACAGCTATAGCAAGAAACATTTTATTTCCTAAATGTGAATTTCACTTACCAATAATATTCTTAAACTTATGTCGAAAGATACAGCTGATGCAAACCACAACAGACAAAGTCTTGTCTTCCATGCTCTCTCCCAAAACTGAGCATTATAACTCACCTTAAAGAAAGGTAAGTGACTTTCTGTAACTGCGCATGCTGCCTTATAACACTTTCTAACTTTCAACGTGTTGTATAACCACTACTGCACCAACATTAAAAGGGTCTATTTTATGTACTTTAAGGAACTAAAAGTCGAATATCCTTCCATTGACACATATGTGCTGAATCTGCACTTGAGCTAAGGGCCATATCATCACATTTTTCCCCGAGGGAAAAAAATCGGCAGGCCAACTACACATGACACAATATAACCCAATTAAATATACTAACTCTGAGATCACACTACAGTGGGGAAAAGAGCAGATTTAAAACAATGGACAACTGATTTTTTCCTTGGAAAAAATCTATGATGTGGTCGTTCGCTGAAGTGTAGGTTTGACACATATGTGTACATAATACAGACCCCATTAAACACAAATTAGTTAACATTAACTAACTCAGTTCTTTCTTTTCATAAATACCTACAGTCTGTTGTATAATATATACCACACAAATTCCAAGTAAGTGCAATATTTATTTATATCATCCCTATCAAGTGCAATATTAGACAACTTAGGCAATGTACAATCTGTAACGTCTTTTATTTAAATGGGGCAGTTATTATAACTTAGGAGAGGGTATACTTATTCTGTAGTCAAGTGTTGGAATTTTTCTGCTCTTTTGTACGGGTACTGGGAGTAGGATTGCATATCTTAGTTGTGTTCATTCTTTTACTTGTATGTGTTGTACCTTCTGTTTGTAATCTCAAGAAGGAGCTGATGCACAAAATGTTGTTTAGGTTACAAGTGTGTGCTTCTAAATGACAATAACATTTACTCTGAATCTTTGAATCTTAAAAAGTTAATGCAACCCCACCCCCCCTACAATCTACAAAGTGATGTTGAGGAGTTCTTAACTTACAAAGACCACTATTTGTTTTTACCAGCTGGGAAAAATGCTTTAGAAAGGTTATCCCTGTTAACCAGAATCACATTCCTGCCAATGTACTAAATTAGACAGTCTATTCTGTCTTTAAATTTAAGTTACTTGAGTACTTGGATCCCTACTCCTGTAAACGCTTTAGAGACAATGGATGTCACCTTTGTTCTTCCTCCCCCACACCTGCAGTCCTGTCTATTTCCACCTTTTCTCTTACTAATATTGTTGGCAAGATATCTCTAGAACACCACATGAAGTGCTGTTACAAAATACTTATATGGTATACACACACACACACACACACACACACACACACACACACACACACACACACACACACACACACACACACACACACACATACACGCGCGTGCATGTGTGTGTATGTGTGAGTCTGTGTGTGTATAGACACATATGTACATGTGTTTATTTAGACATACCTACAGTTGGCTGAAACATTTGCCATTGAACAGCTTCTCTTTTGTTTTGTTGCAGTTTATCAAAACCACAATGACATCTATGGAGTAAATTGGAGGTGTGCTGTAATGGGTGTTTTCACTTTTCCCCAAGACGGATTGATATCTGTAGGTTAGGGGCTATGGGGACTGAAGTCCTCTACATGAGCTGTGGAGGGGATTGTTACCTGTTAAAAAATTCTGTTTCTATACTTTTTTGAGTTATGTTTCCTGAATACTGAAAAATCAGTGCTGCCTGACTCCCTGTTAGTTAAGCTGATCAAACAAAGGGAACGCATGTATGTGATATATTATATCTCTATCTGTCTATTTATATACATACATACATACATGCATACATATGTGTGTATGTTTGTGTTTGTCATGAAATATATAATTTAAAATATCAAACGACACAATATTTAAAAAGAATCACTGAAAACTCATAATATTAAATCACAAAATATCTAATAATTGTATCCAAGTAAAAATACCCTATATCACACACTTCAGCTACAAAACAGTGATCAAGTCTTGTCTTGATAGTAATACTATTAGGAGAAAGGGTCTTTTACTAATGTAATGTGTAGAGTCATGGTTGGGCCAAAGATAGGGTTAACATACATGAGTATGGTGAGCAGGGGGCTTTGCCTAATCCTAACTCTCTCCTCTCACTTCCTAAACTCCTTTCCCACTCCCTAACCCTAAATCCCCTTCCTAATTGCTGCCCTAATTTACACTCCCACCTCTCACTCCCTCTCCACAGCTGCCACACTTACCTCATTCAGACTCAAATCATGTGCTCAGGTACGCTGTGGCAGCTTTTTGACTGAACTCATAATCAGGTTTGAGCGAGAACAGCTACATGCATAAGCGTCAAGATGCTTGAGTCCTTGGCTTTAAGAAAGTGGTTGAAACTGAAACACTGCTGAAGTGGATTTAATTATGTTTTAATTATTGGTCAGTTGATTCTGTTTTTAGTGGACAGGGTCATCACATGATTTTTAATACAAGTGTATTTAACTGTTTTATAAAATTGTAAGTTTAGTTCTGATGAAGTTCCATAAGACTAAGGAACAAATGCACTCAACTTTTAATAAAGTCTTTTGAACTTTGGCCGTTTGTCACTGGTGCACTTCAGCAGTTTTTCAGTTTCAGTTGTTGGTCTCATATCTGATTGGGTTCATAGTTTAAGAAAGTGGCCTTTGATCACTCGGTCTCTTATGTTTATACTAGAGCTAAGCAATACTGATAATGGTTTGTGTGCTACTTCATATTCTGCATAATATTGTATGGTTACAATTTGTTTTGGAATATTGTGTGGACACTTCTTTTTTTTGTGAATATACAGCAAGAAATGTACACGTTAATATTTGTGTATTTATGTACAGCCTGGTGGCATAATGCACAGTTGAAAAGAGTCTGAGAAGCAAGCCGCCTCCCTGGTTAGCAAGCAAACAAACCAATAAAAAAATAAACAAACCATTTAAAACTGTGTTGTTCATTTACTTCTGAACCGTTAACAAGTCATTGGTGCCTAAATCCCAACAGCCAGACTCGGGTACTATGGCTGAAACCTTTTATTTACCCGTGTGTGTGTGTGTGTGTGTGTGTGTGTGTGTGTGTGTACTAGCTGTACTTCCAGGCATGTTGGACAAGTGTGAGCCATGCCCATGGTCAGATGTGCTGGTGCTGCTTGAATGTTAGCAATGTCTGCTGGATGAGGCCTCCTCATGACTATGCACTTCAACCACTGACAGAGTAGTGGAAGTAGTGACACTACAGGAGGGGGATCAGGCATGGCCATGGCAGCCAACAGCAGATTATGTGTGGACCTATGGCCATGTGTATGCTGCCCCCTCCCATCAGACATTTCCTCGCAGACATTGTGCATTCCATCATGTCATTCATCTGATCCACTGAATCGCACATATGGTGGAGGCAGTCATGCACACCAGCCTGTGCCACATCTAGAACTCTAACCATGTCCTCGGAGGCCCTAGTGGAATGTGCCTGTGCCTCCATGATGGCCGTAAACATATGTCAAGAGGTACATAATGACACACCAGGATCAGGTGGAGGGTGGACAACAGGCCTACTCTGAGCACCCCTGCTAACCATCCTGTATGGCACCTCACCCACACTTTGGCTATGGTAAGTGTTAACCAGCACTGAAGCTGCAACCACACTACCCTGATCAAGTATGTCATCCTCAGCTGGTCCAAAATCTGAGGGCTCAGTGACATGGGTATATGTAGGCATACTGACTGTGTCTGAAGGGTATACAAGGGATGTGTGACTCACAACTTCAGTGCCAGATTCAACCTCTGCAGCCCCCCCCCCAAGTGTACCTCTGTTTGGTCACCATCATCATCAGAGCCTACTGATACTTTGACATCAGGTGGTAGGAGTCCTACACTTCCACTGTTAGGATCACCTGTGATAATAAGGAAAAAACCCAGGAATGAAATTACTACTTCACTCAATATTAAAGCAATATCGATGATAAAAAGTAACACTGGTCGCACAGTCATAGATGGCAAAGCAATACAGATACTCATCACACCCTCCTCACACATGCAGATAAATATATATCTAAATAATGCTTAGTAATAATTTATTTAACATTTGCTTTCCAGAAAAGTCCAACTAGAACACAGCCTATTTACAGCAGAGAACCAGGGAGAAATGCTCCAGATGCGTATCTTTTTGATGTGGGAGTGGGAGGAAGCCCCCATGAACACAGGGAGGACATGCAGACTCCACACAGAAGGCACCCTAGCCAAGAACCAAACCCGAGAACCCCTGCTGTGAGGTGACACCGTTAACCAGTACACCTTGGTGCCATCCAAATAAGCAAATAAATATTTGTTTACCATGTGCAAATGTCTCTACACTTTGCAGGGAGGATGGTCCTGGAAATAATGTAGCAAGGAAAGGATGGCATTTAGCCATCACAATGGGAATAACACAGAGGGGCAGTGAGCATACAGTCACCTATATGTCCAGTAAGAAATAGCTGTAACCGAAACTTGGCTGTGATGTCCACCCACACCCATGTGTACCGAACAACTCTCTTGTATATCTGTATTATTTATCAATAGATTCAGATTTATTTATTTTTATTTATTTATTTTACATTTGTTAACCAAGCTAGTCTAACTGGATATATGTCCATTTTCAGTAGAGGCCCGGGGAGAAAAGCTCCAGGAAATAACATACAATTTAACAAAAATAGCATAGAGACAGTCTTATGCAACAATAATTATAACATAAAAAAACAGTTTTAAACAGCTGTACTTATAACAGAAAGTGTAAGCTAAAGAAATTGGTAAAGAAAATTATAAAATATAGAAGAATACATTTTTTTTTTTTTAATAAGGTACTCTTATTGGGAACAAATCTTAGTAGGTCATAGTTTACTAGTATACATGTATAATTTATATGAGAGAAAAGGATATAGAAGTATTTTAAGAAGTTTTGTAATTGGAGAAGGTAGAAGATCAGAGACAAGAAAATGTTAGTCAGGGTTACAACAGAAGCATAACCAGTGGTTATTGAAGTAGTGTTTTAGATGTCTTTTAAAAAGTGGGAGAGAGGTCTGGGATGTAAGGTCAGGTGGTAATTGATTCCATACTTTTCCAACAGAGTTAGAGAACAAGGAATCACCTGCTAAGTTTTTAGATTTAGTAATATTCATAAGCAATTTGTTTGAGGATCGTAAATTTTTGAGATTACTATATGGTGTAATAAAGCTAGAGAGTATGGGAGTATTGTTGGGCTGATTAAGGGCCTTGTGAGTTATTGAAAGTTGATGAAATTGTATCAGATTTAGAAGTTCTAGCCAGCTTAGTTGTTTTAGATTTAGACAGTGATGAGTTCTATAAGTAGAGCTAGTAGCAAACCTGGCAATGTAATTATAGGATATAGCTTGTTTGTTAAGGTTCTTTTTGGAGAGGTTAGTGTAGATGGGAGATGCATAAAGAAGAGTTGAGAGTAAATGAGTTCTAGCTATAGTGGACTTAGCTAATGGTGTTAGATATGGTTTTATTCTATAGAGGGATCCTAATTTTCTGTTGACTAGTTTTAATGTGGTATTTATGTGTGGATCAAAGTTGAGGTTATTGTCTATTGTGATTCCTAAGAGTTTAGTGGTCAAATCAGGGGAAATATGGGTGTCATTATTAGATGTGAGAGTGAAGTGTAAAGGGGTAGTCTTTTGGGTAGGTGTGAAGAGTAAAAGTTTAGTTTTTTTGGCGTTTAGTAAGAGGCAGCGGTTGGAGAACCAGTTTTCTACTATATTGAAAGCTTTTTGTGTATGGGACTGAAGTTCATCCTGAGAGGAGGCTGAGCAGACAGTAGTACAATCATCTGCATACTGAATACATGTGGAGAGTGGAATGGCTGAGTGGAGGTCATTGATGTAAATGTAAAACAAGAGAGGGCCTAATATGGAGCCTTGTGGGACACTGAATGAGATAGGTAGATGACTGGATAGAGTGTTTTGCCAGAGTACAGCCTGCTGTCTATTTTCTAGGTAGGATGTGAACCAGTTCATGGATAGCGGATTTAGTGAGTGGGACTTTAGGATGTGTAGAAGGATTTGGTGATTAACCATGTCAAAAGCTTTTGATAAGTCAACAAAGACTGCAGAGGAGAGGATATTTTTATTGCGGTTTTCGCTGATACAGTTTGTGAAGGAAAGCAAGGCAGTAGAGGTGCTGTGAAAAGGTCTAAATCCATGTTGACAGTTTGTCAGTAGGTTGTGATGGAGAAGATGGTTCATTAGCTGTTTGTGGACACATTTTTCCATTATTTTTGCAACTGGGGAGAGCAGTGCTATGGTACAAAAGTTGGACATTTTGTTAGAGCTTCCACCTTTGTGTAATGGGATAATGTGAGAAATGTTCCAGATGGATGGGATTATACCTTCATTTATGGTTCTGTTTATCAGTATGGAGATGGGGTAAGCTATGGCTTTAGATGCTATTTGCAGGAATTCTGATGGGACTTTGTCAGCTGAGGGGGTAGTTGGTTTTAGCTTTTGGAGAAGGGAGCGAATGTATGATGTGGGTACTGGTTCTAACTTGAATACTGGGGGAACCTTGGAGGTGGGAGTTTGTAGTTTAGTGATATCAGGGGATAGGTGGCTGGCTAGAGTTTGGATAGTATTGGTAAAGAAAGAGTTAAAGGCATTGGCTATTTCAGTTAAATTGTCAGGGTTAACACCTAAGGGGTTAGGGGTAATAGTCTCTCCTGGATGAATAAGTTTATTAATAGTAGACCAAAACATTTGAGGTTCCTTGAGGGAGGATTGTTGTAGGTGAAGGTAGTAATTCTTTTTGTCTAGTAGGATGGCTTTTTTGTAATATTTCTTTTCTGTCTAAAGGTTAGATGGTCAGTAGAGTTCTTGGTAGTTCACCATTTAGCCCAGGATTTGTTTCTTTGGATGATTAGTTGCCTAGTTTTGTTTGAGAGCCAAGTAGCAGGTTTAGCTTTCATTCTAATACAGCACATAGGGGCATGGTGTTCCAGGATTGTTAGGAATGTAGAGTTAAAGTATTCAACTGCTTTGTTAATTGGGAGGGATCTTAGAGATGACCAATTACATTGTTTAAGATCTGTTTGGAATTGTTCAGGGTTAAAATGCTTTTTGCTGCAAACTGTTCTAATAGTGTTAGGGAAGGTCGGGCTGGTTTTATGTCTGATTATGTATCTTAGCAGGTAGTCACTAAGGTCATCTGGGAGGGTTCCTGCAGTATAAGTTTGGTGAGGGCTATTAGTTAGAATCCAGTCCAAGGTGCTTTCTTTTTTATTTTGTTTGTTGATTCTGGTGGGTGAATTAATAGCTTGTGAGAAACCATAAAGGGTAATGTGGTTGGAGGGGTTTGTATTGTTACATGAGTTCCAATCAATGTTAACGTCTCCTAGGACTATGGTTTCTTGTGGGAGTTGAGAGGAAAGCCCATTAAGTATTTGTTCAAGTATACTAATGTTGTTACCTGGGGGAAGATAGATGCAGATAATATTTATAGCTTTATGTCTGTTGAGCTGGAGTTTTGAGATAATTATTTCACTGCTGAAGTCTAAAGGTAGGTTAAGATTTATGGTACTAAGTTGTATGTGTGCTTTATAGAGAATTGCTATTCCTCCACCTTTTTTCAATGTGCGGTCAACACAAAAAATACTATAGCCTGGAGGTGTGATTTCGTGATCTTTTATTGTGGGTTTTAGCCATGTTTCTGATAAGCAGAGAATATCAAATTGGTGGACATCAAGGAGGGCATAACATGAGGGATTTTATTGCATATGTTACGTATGTTAAGATGAGCAATGGAGAGTGAATTGGGTGGGTTGATAAGAGGTAAAGTGTTACATTTGATTTGGGAATTATTTATAGTGACAGGGATAGATGTTGGGCCGGGATTAGGATGAATGTCCCCATCTTTTAAGGTGTGGAGAAATATAAAGTATTTTTTTTTTTTGGAGAAGTTTACAGTAAAAGTTAATTGTTTGTTTAGTTTTTAACTTGTTATATTTGATGTGTACCAGTCTATGAAATTTAGCAATTAGGTAGGTAGGTTTAGACATACTAGTCTGAAAGTTAGGTTGTTTTCTTATTGTAGGTATTAAAGTGTGTTTGGATGGGATGTGGAGGGTGTAGCTGAGAGGTTCTTCATAGGAAGACAAGAGATAAGTAGTAGATAGAGTTGTTAGGAATGTGATAAGTAATGGTATTTGTAGTAGGTAGGGCATGATTGGGTGGGATTTGAACTAGTGTTAGAGGTAAGTGTTTAGGTTGGAGGGAGGTATAGAGGGGTATGTTAGGAGGTGTTCTTGTAGGAGGGACTAATTTGACAGGAAGGAGAGAGGTGAGTTATTGGTGGTAGAGTTATAAGGTGTGAATGGGTATGGAAATGAAGGAAGGAATATGATAGGAGTAATTTATGGTGTGGGTGTGTCTATTGGAGGGATAAATGTAGGATCCGTGGGGGTGGATGGGAATTGGGGGTAGGGTAGGGGAGCAGAGTGAGCCCGCAGGGTGAATGGAGCGGGTAGAGACAAAAGAGTGGACTTTCAAGGAGAACAATCTGTTAAGTAGGTGAGTTCAACAGGTAAGTCACAAGTGAGAAAGTGTGGGAGTAAGATTGTGAGACTAGCAGGAGGTGAGAAAGGGTAGCAATAGAGCAAAAGTGTAGAAGACAGTATGAAAGGGAGATGAGTTAAGGAGAAGCAATGACTAAGAGAGTGGGAAGTAGAGGTATGGTACAGCAGATGAGTGTAGGAATAGAATTGCAGATAGTTAGAGGTGAGGCGCCAGTTAGTGTCTAGTCACTAAACAGCTTCAAAGATACACTTGCAGGGAGTCTGGTAATGGAGAGAGGGGCTATACTACTTCCTGTAAGGGAGAGAGAGGTTGGATGTAGGGGAATATTTAAGAGACCATAGAATAAGTGGTTTGGTAGATTGGCTGCTGGTAGTCCTGCTAGGGAAACTTGTCTAACCTAGCAATGTCATTAAACATTAGGATAAGCTCAAAGTTCTAGGATCTGTTGTAACACATACTTTCACTGTCTTGTAGTGGGCTGGTTTCTCAGGGAGCTGATAGATGAGGTTTCAACTCGGACAAATATGTTGAGGCTTCCAGTTGGATGAGGTCTAGTGATTTAGTACAGGGATGTACTGGGTCACAGGTTTCACTGTCTTGTAGTGGGCTGGTTTCTTAGGGAGCTGATAGATGAGGTTCCGGCTCGGACAAATATGTTGAGGCTTCCAGTTGAAAATTTTCACAGGAAGTAATAGTCAAATTATATATTTTATTCTACAAGCAAATATAAAATTTGTCATATCTAAGCTTACCTGGAAGCTGCTCCTGGAACACAATTGTCCTCCCTGCCACATTTCACTGAAGAAAGCCTGTTGGCTGAAACCGGTCTGGGATGTATATTACTTTATGAATTAAATAAATATACTTAAGTATTAACCTTATTGGTTTTGTGCTTTTCACTGTGTTTGGTGAAAGCTGCAGATATCCCAGACTGTTATACATAATGCTTTCCTGTCTCTTTTTCTCTCTTTATTTATTTTACAGCTGCTCAGGACATTTCACAAACAGGGTAGTACATGTTATAAGACAGGAAAGGCTGAGAGAGGGAAGAGGTATGCATGCCGCACAAATGAACGTGACTGTATTAACATTATTGCTCTTCCATACATGACAAGCAACTTAAGCAGCAGACCTTACCTGTAAATGCAAGAATGAGTGCTTTCTTCTGTAACTCTAGGTAATTGTATTAGGTAAGTGCAATAGTGTAGACAGAATTGATGGGTTCAATTCCCACAAGTAACAAATACATTCAGATTACAAAAAATATCCTTTTTGTTTTTAATTCCAGCAATACTGGTTTTAATGCTATGATATTAACTTGATATGTACTACATTTAAAAGCATACATGCCATATCTGCATATTGTAAAGATTATTTGTTACAATTTATAATCCTATTTTGCATTTGGGTAGCTGGACTCTGCCCTTCTGAGCTGGGAATTTCTGGTTAAATGTTTATAGTGCCTGAATATTTGAACTGTATCTTACTGAAATTGGTACACCTTGTTTGCTCTAGCATAGACTAGATCCAGGCCTGCTGAATCTAGCTTTGTTTATATGCTTGTTGTTTGTTTGCATGTTATTTCCCTGGAAGCTAATTCCACCTAATACACGGCTTCTCAGTGCTTCTGTGGATCACTAGTGATATCTGCATTGCTTACTGTACTAGTTCCTTGTTTCACTTGAAAGAAAGTTACTGTTTGTCGTTTTTGCATTTAGTTACTTGTAACACATTGCACTCAAGTTACCTGGCACTTGCTCACTAAAGCAATTATATAAGTCAGCACTAAAAATTAAAAGCACTACACCCTCACTCCCCACTGGCCCTTGTTTTCAATTATTAAGGAATTCCCAATATTATTCTAGCATGTCCAAAGGTCAGTTGTCAATCTTCTCTCCGGTCCAGCTGGTGAATCTGGGAATCTTGAGGCAATGTTATAACTGCCTCATGTACACAGACAACCCTCTCCTCCTCCCACATAACACAAATACTTGTGAGAGATGCAGCTATTTAGCCAAACTGGAGGCTGAGCTCTCTCAACTCAGGACTGGCAAGACCAGACAGGAGGAGAAGTCAACTACACACATCACAAAACCAGCCTCACATAATGCTACCACACCACTGAATCAAACACATAAACACACAAAGACATACTCGGAGGCTCTGAGTAAAAATTTACCTAAACAGCAGAGGCCTCCAAAGCAGACACCCAAACAACTGCTACCTCAAGACACCCCACAAGCAACACATAAACCACAAAAGCAGTGTGCAAAGCAGTCACAGCCCTTAAGGCCAAATACAACACCAAACATACTTGTCATAGGTGACTCCATAGTCAGACACACTGACGTCCGACTCACCAGGCTGAACAAGGAGAGGGTCACAGTAAGCTGCCTATCGGGCGCTAGAATCCGCCACATAACACAAGCACTCGGGTCACTCCACGGCAAGTACAAATATGACACAGTCATTGTCCATGCTGGTGTGAACGACCTGAGACGTACCTCCCTGGACTACATGAAAAGAGACATAGAAGAGCTCTCTAATTATGTAGCCCAAGCAGGTATGACCCTGACCCTGAGCAGTATCCTTCCTTCACCAAGAATGATGCCACAATATAGAGACAAGATGATCAGCTTTAACAATTGGCTTAATGTCTGGTGTCATTCAAAGGGGATCCAGTGTCTGTCTGCCTGGGATGACATGCTTGACAAGCCACACTGCTTCGCAAGGGATGGCTTGCACCTGTCACCCCTGGGATTCCGGATATTGGTTAAGGCTCTTGCCACCCCCATAGTGCCTTTTTTAGGCAAGGCTCAAATTCTAAACCTACCACCCTAGAAAACAAAAATGGGAAGAAACTGAGGGTAATGCTGCTCAATGCCAGAAGTCTAAATCTCAAAATGCACGCACTCGTGGCCCTTCTCAGTATGGAGAACATTGATGTCTGTGCTGTAACTGAAACCTGGTTCAAGGCTCCTGAGAGCACCCCGGCACTATTAGGTTTTACCTCATATCATGCGTTCCGGCCCCAAAACCCGGACCACACCACAAAAGGAGGGGATGTATCCATATTCATAAAGGATACCCACACCTCCAGGTTGGTGGCAACGCATGAAGCTTCGGAAACCATCCAGGTGCAACTAACCATAGGCAAAACTGCTCTACAAAATGTAGCATGCTACAGGCCACCCTCTTAAACTCAGGAACCCCACACAGCCTTCCTGAAGACACTGGAGGGTATAAATGTATCTCCAAACACCATCATATTGGGTGACTTCAACTACCCAAATATAGACTGGGAACATTACTCAAGCCCTAACTTTCTAGCCCAACAGTTCCTGGAGTTCATAAATTCAAATGCCATGGAACAGCTAGTCACTGTTCCCACGAGAGGAGAAAATATACTAGATCTCATTATCACAAACATGGGGACAAAATGCTCCACACGGAAGTATATCCCTCATTGGTGAGATCTGATCATAAACTAATCTCACTGGAAATCCACATCCCGCCCCACCCCAAACAAAAAGACCACAGTGAAGAACTTTTCTAAAGCAAACTTCACACTACTCAAGACTGGTGTGGTATCCTTCAAGGCACCTGAGCCAGTGGAAACCACAACCCAAGCTGCGGAAGCCCTTACAAATGCCTTCTATGAACACCTCCAGGACTGCATGGATCAGGCAATCCCAAATAAAACCAAGACTCTTTCCACAAAGGGCAAACGTCCAGTCTGGTGGACCCCAGCCATTAACAAACTTTACAATAAGAGGAGAAAGCTATTACATGATAGAACAAAATCCATAAAAGGGAAGTCACCCTGATCATTATTAGTAAAAAATACGAGCACTCATAAAATCAACTAAGGCCAATTTTGAGAGAAAAATTGCCATGGATTCAAAGGACAATCATAAGGCCTTTTTCAGCTATGTTAGGAACCTGGGTGGAAACTCCCAGATATGCTCAGAATTAGTTCAAAATGATACAAAAATCACTGAACCCACAGACATTGCCAACATACTGGCAGACAGGTTCAGTGCAAACTTCACCCCTCTCCCCCCCAAAGGAGAGATAACTATTCCAGCGGAGTGTAGCCTCCCAGACATCTCAAATGCGCAGGTGAAAGCTGCTCTCTCTAAAGCTAAAAACACAGCATCAATGGGACCGGATGGTGTCCCCCGGCTGTGTGCTACACAAGCTAAATGAGGAATTAAACCCGCACATAAGGCAGCTGTTTAATCTCAGCCTTACCACAGGATACGTGCCCAAGGAGTGGCGTACGGCAACTGTGGTCCCACTCCACAAAGGCGGTGCCTCTACGGACCCTGGTAATTACCGCCCCATAAACTTAACAAGTCTAGTCTGCAAAGCTATGGAGAGGATCATAATGGAGCTCATAAACAAAGATATAGGGGACTTGCAGACATTGGACCCGACCCAGTTTGGCTTCGTCAAGGGAAGATCATGCCTTTTGAACTTGGTC
Source organism: Protopterus annectens (assembly GCF_019279795.1). NCBI lineage: Eukaryota > Metazoa > Chordata > Ceratodontiformes > Protopteridae > Protopterus > Protopterus annectens. The sequence goes on from NC_056737.1 coordinate 1,201,778,210, forward strand.
GACTTCTTTGAAACAGTCACCAAGGCCATTGATGAGGGAAAGGCAGTCCATACAGCCTGCCTTGACCTTGCAAAGGCTTTCGACACAATACCCCACTCGGGTATTGTAGAAAAACTTACCAGCTTAAATGTAAACCCATATGTCACAAGATGGGTTGCAAACTGGCTTAAGGACAGAACCCACAGGGTTAGAGTTGCTGGCGCTATGTCAGACTCCAAGCCGGTCACAAGTCATGTCCCACAGGGCTCGGTCCTTGGCCCCCTATTGTTCGGCATCTACTTCTCAAAAGTACAGGCCAACATGGGAGGACTTTGGCTGACAAAGTTTGCAGACGACTGCAAACTGGGCGCCATAATGGAAAGCGCATCGGACACGGATATCCTTCAGAAGGGACTCACGGAAACAGATAGCTGGTGCCAGAGCCATGGCCTGAAGTTAAACGCCAAAAAATGTATAGTCATACCCTTCGGGAAGAACAAGGTAACCCCAAGCTACCATATAGGTGGCAATCCACTAAGCACAGAAGAGGTTATCAGGGACCTGGGGACCCAGGTTGACAGTGGCCTTTCTTCTGACACTCACGTTGCTAACGTGGTTAGAAAGACCTTCTACATTGCCCACCTGATTATGAAGGGATTCACATCCAGATCTAGTGAGGTAATTGTTCCCCTGTACTCTTCACTTATCAAACCAATGATCGAGTACAATGCCCCATTCGGGATGTATCTCACCCGACATCTTCAGCAATTGGAGAGACCCCAAAAGTTCATCACCAAAAGGATAAAGGGACTCCAAAATCTGTCATATGCTGCCAGATTGAAGAAACTCCAGCTCTATTCAGTTGCATACCGTCTGCTCAGAGGTGACATGTGCCTGACATACAAGGCCATGTCCAACCCGGAATTAATGGACATGCTCCACCTCAAAAAATCCAAATCCACCAAAACCACTAGAGCAAGCGACTTAAACCTTAGCACGGATATAAATAGGACACGCTGGAGGGATAGATTTATCACTCAGAGACTCCCTATGCTGTGGAATAAAATCCCGGTCCATGTGAGGCAGAGCACCTCGCTGGCTCTGTTCAAGAGAAATCTTGACCTGTGGATGGAAGATCGTAGGTTTACCCCGGGAATCATCTCTGTGTCACTGCTGGACAGAGGCACAACAAACTAATGGGCACAGTATTTTTTCATATAAGGGGTGGCGTAAGCCACAAAAATTTGGGCTAGGCTTATAAATGCCTTAGGGCAGATAGCCTAGTATAAACCTATGAACCTATGAACCTATGAACCTATGATTTGCAAATATAATAATACAAGTACATTTATTGTAATAAATTATTTATGTGACATATAATGGTTCTAATCATCTGTCTTCTATTTTGTTTCACCCCACCTCTTATATGTCTGTCTCTCTTTTTTTTATATTTGTAAACATACTGTTCTGATGTCATACTTTTCTGCAAACAATCAAAATAATTTCCAGCACAGGGAGGTGGGTTAACCACTGTGGCTCAGCCTGCAAACCCTCCACCAGCTGCTACACCAACACCTAGCACATGTGGGATGCAACCTGGAAGTATTGATTCCGCAGCCTCTGCACTACCTGGTCCATCCACATCAGGTAGAATTGCCCCAACTGCTGGTGCACTGGTACCCTGCAAGAGTATTGGTGGAAGTGGGGATTACATCACCCACCACCTGTCAGGGATGATGAGTGAGGTATTAAAAACTAGTATTAGTGCCCAACTTATCCGGCTGGTGAAGTTGCTCCTTAGAATGCAAAAAAGACCCCCCACATCAATAAATTCCATAAGGAGCTGAGGAAGGGGACAGTGATGAAATTTCTGAAGGTGAGGACTAGAGTCACACTGTTCCCTTGCTTGACAGGCATGTGCCTCTGTTGTCTCCAACCTATCCCCAATTATGGTGTCACCCAACCTTTTGTGTCCATCACCACTCCTTTCCCTATCTTGTTTGTCCTTTTTCTCTGCACCTGCTTCCTCACCTACCCTACAAATCTGACCCTCACATTCCTATGTCCCTTCCACAACACTCCTCTCTTCTTAAAATACAAAAACTAAATGGGCACCTGTCCCACAAAAAACTTTTTTTCAATACATAGCTCTGCAATTCACATATTTGACTTCTCAACGCACTTGATTTGGTCCTATTAGCTATACAGCATGACTGCATTTTTGTCACCCATCAGATTGTGGTGACAGTCCCATTTCCTTCCTTTTTATACATGTTCACATTGCAGCGTTAAAGACGTGGATTGATTTGATTCTTTTCTAAGCCCCTCCTGCATATTCCTTTGTTCCCCCTTTGTTCTTCACCTTGCCCCCCCATTTCACCACTTTTCTAACTATCCCATTTTCACACCTTTAATCTGGTCAAACAAATCACACACACCACATACCTGGCCAGAGATGGCCCATAATAAAGCCTTCACTTTTGTCCTCTGCATTTCTGTGCAGTTTGGCATCATGCACCAATGCTGAGTGTCAGTGAATGGCTCTATACGTCCTATGGCAAATTCTAAGGAGTTTTATGGCCAAACCTGGGGAGTTTTTGCAGTTGTCTACACTAGTGCAGTTACCTCCACGCAATGCTGCTTAAACTCGCTGCGCTAAAAGAACATGGAGTAAACTACAGTAAAGGCAGTATTTTGAAACATTTACTCTGACTGTTATTTAGACTGTTGAACAAAACAAAATGAAAATACTCTGTGGAGTGTTGGGCATAAATCACTGGTGAAGATTTTTTTGACAATATCTTTAAGGATTCAATTCAAGATATAGCTCTCATCATTTCTTAGTGTGATGTTATATTTAGTCACCCACTTATTAACATTAAAACCAAAACCAATAACTAGGAGCAACGCAATGAAGGGCATACACTCTTCTGTTCCAAGTCGCATAAATCAACAAAATAGCAAAGATCAGTCCACAGGTCTCAAGATATATAACTTAAATCAATTTATCAATAGGGACGGTCATCAGATGTCAGAACAATATATATACAGAAACATTTCCCTCAGCGACACTGCTCACTTCACCCATATGTCATATAAAACCTAAAAATACAAAAATAACAAATAAAATGAATAAATAGAAACACACCACCTTGTTAGTTATGCAATGTCAAACTGACAAAAATCACATAACATATACAGGTAAACTGTGTATGGCCATTTCAAAACCCATAATGATATATTAACACTTCTAAAATTATATCTTTACATCTTCAGTCTCCTCATCTTCAAGTAAGGTCTGATGGGTACTTTCCCATTCAGACCCGGTGGCATATCGGATCTAAACTTAGTGATCCAATTGCTCTCCTTTGATTCCGTAAGATTACAGATATCCCTACCTCGATAAGTGTCATGTAGTCTTTCAAGAATCCTAAACCTAAAAGAATGTTCCTCACTGGTGTCACACACATGCTTGGCCAGCGCATTGTGTGGGGTGCCTATCCTGATGTGATATATGTGTTCAAGCATTCTATCCCTAAGACTCCTGTTTGTCTTCCCGACATAGAATGCGGAACACATAATGCACGTGGCCAAGTATACCACATTGGTGGACATGCAGTCCCCACCAGCTTTTACTCTAAAATTACCAAATCCACTCGGATGTACAAAAACTGGACTGGACTCTATGTAAGAACAAAAATTACAATGATGGCAAGGGGACGTATGATAATAAGCGTCCAAATCATTGCTCCTAGGGATCTTAGGATAGCACAATAACTTCTTCAAACACATCTTGTTCTTATAAACAAACTTAGGTTTGTCGCCTACAACTCTCCTGATAGCAGGGTCCACAGATAAAACGTGCCAATGAGCACCAATAATGTCCTTAATATATCCTACATCTTTGGTGTAGAATATCGGACATGCAACACCACCAAGATTATTCTTCACTTCAACATTACCATTAACCAAACCTCCAGATCTATCTGAAAAATATGGGGCAGCTCTATCATTCCTAATAATGTCTATGTCCTGTGCACCCGTGGCTAAATCATTCTCAGTATATCCACTTTCTCTTAATCTCTCAGATAGATCATCAAATTCATCTCTAAAACATAAATCATTGGGATTGTACCTAGAGGCACGCATTACCTGGCCTCGCACAATGTTCTTATACACATAGCCCGGGTGCATACTGGTTCGATGAAGCAGGGTGTTCCTATAGCAGGGTTTCCTGTATAACCCTGTATTGATAATGCCACCATCCAACTTTTCTACAAAAACATCTAAAAATGGAATCTTCCCCACTGAGAATTCCATTACAAATCTCAAAAAATTGGTGGTCGCATTAATCTCACCAACAAATGTATCTAACTCCATAACAGGGCCATCCCACAGAAAAAAATAAATCATCAACAAAACGCCTATAAAAGCGAGCATACCTGTTATATAACCTGTTCTGAAACATCTCCCTGACCTCCCATTCAGCTATCACTAGATTGGCGTAGCTATTGGTACATGAAGTGCCCATAGCTACGCCATCTTTTTGGAGAAACAACCTATTAGTGAAACAGAAAACATTGGATTCCAATATTACTTCCAAAAACGCCATTAGCAAATCAATCTCAGCTGCACTATAATCAGAGACCCTTCTCAAGTAACTATCTACCATCTCAACCCCTACTGAGTTAGGTATCATGGTAAATAATGATTGGATGTCCATCGTGACAAAGACATAATCCACCTCAGTTGAACTGGAACCCAAAAACCCATATAGATCCAATAGAAATTGTTTTGTGTCATGTAAAATATACTGATTGTCATTGACAATAGGTCTCAACTTATTTTCAACCTAAATTGAGAATGGTTCGGTGGACCACCCTCTCCCTGCTACTATAGGTCTCAGAGGCGGACACACTGGATCTTTATGGATCTTGGGGAGACCCTGGATGACTGGTGTTAATGGGTACATAACTTGTAAGAATTCAAATAGTCTTTTATCTATGACTCCACTTCTCAACAAATCCAATAGCATATTATGGACACTGTTACTAATGTCCGTCACTTTGTTCATAGTAATAGGAGTATAAAACTTCTGATCACTCAACATGTTAAACATATCTCTATTGTACCTATCAATATCTAACACAACCATACCACCTCCCTTGTCCGCTGGTCTAACAATGATATCCGGGTTGTTACATAAATCATGTAATGCTGTTCTCTGATTATAGTTCAAATTATATAACTTCTTATTGTGTTTACCAGCATTGTAACACATTTTGTATATATCATCTTCAACCAACTTACTATATGCTGCTAATAGAGGCGGAATGGGTGGAGTATAGGTACTAGGTTTCCTAATACAGTCACTATAATTACAATCCTGAAACTCCAACTTCAAAGACAAGTTCCGTACAAAAAGTTTAAAGTCTCTCAGAGTCTCCTCTAAAGTACTAAACCTTGTGGGTATAAAAGAAAGTCCTCTCGATAGGACATCCAACTCATCAGATGTTAACTCAACTGAGGACAAATTAAAAACTAATCCCTCTTCCTGTGTTCCCACATCTTCTTGATGTTCAATGTCTGAGGGCGGTCTGGGGAAAACTTCCTCTTCTGCCGCCCTCTGCTCATTGACCGTTTCCTCCCTTCTCCTGGAGGTGGTCTTATCGGAAAAGGATGCTTCGAGTCAAAAACCTTATTAACTAAAACACTACTTTCATGGGTTGTAGTAGCAGATGAACCCTCCAAACTAGCAGTTACCCCTACTTTCTTTCTCACTACAGGGCCATCCAAATGTATAGGTCCATTGGTGGTGTCTAAATTGTTAGGACCTATGGCTCCCACATTTTCACTGATAATTTGTGTACCAGTGACTATACCAATTGAGTCTACAACTCCCACTGATGCCCCCTCACTAAATACATTCTCTCTAACAACTGTATCAGCAACAAAATCAGTCAAAACATCTTTACCAACGCCAGAATCTGACGTTACAGCAGGTACAACATTATTCACATTCGTAACAGTCTCTTGGCGTCGTGTCAAACCATTCGGACGGTTGTTTACTCTAGGCCAAGTGAAAATATTACCTAATTTAAAATCCATAGTGTCTCTTTGTAGCTTGACCCTCTTCTGATTATACAATCTCTTCTCGTACTGTGTGACATTGTCCAACAAAACATGGCAACAGTCATTAGCTTCCTTAACAGGAAACTGAGAAAAAATAGCAGTCTTCTGTTTCTGGATCTCTAGCCTTAATGTCTCTTCAATCGGTGTAAAAAATTTATTCATTAACCTCATATAACTGAGGCTTACCTCCAGGTTTAACTGCTGCCATTCGTAAAGAAGTTCTGGATACAACGTAGCTGTCGTCGGCATCTTCAGGACCCTAAGGCCCCTCGGCACCAATTTCCTCTGCAAACATACATCGAAATGTTGTCTTTGTGTCTGCAACCTCTTTAGCTTGAATAAATCCGTTTCAAGCTTCTCCACGGCAATGCGTAATCCTTCTCTATCAAAGTTCTCTTCTCCGCTCACTGATAGCCGTTCATTGCATTCGAAAACCTCCAATGGATTGACGTCATAGCGTAGACAGTCTGCAAACCGGTCTACAGCTAAACGTGACGTATCGTTGATCTGTTGTACTCGTACAGAATAAGGGAGTTCAACATTCTGTAATTGCCCTTCCATCATGCCCCCAAGCGGACCAAAACAGCCACAATATGTAAAAATTAACGAAGTAGATCCACGAGGGGTTAATGCCCCTAGTAAGAAGCACAATAGAATAAAACCAAAACCAATAACTAGGAGCAACGCAATGAAGGGCATACACTCTTCTGTTCCAAGTCGCATAAATCAAAAAAATAGCAAAGATCAGTCCACAGGTCTCAAGATATATAACTTAAAATCAATTTATTTGCATGCACATAGAACTACGGTGGTTAGCGCTTTCGCTTCACAGCTTCATCAGACCAATAGCAAACGTTCCATACAATGTTTAAATAAAATTAAAGGCGGGAAAACATCATTAAAAAAACCAACATTTAAAGGCATACTCCAATATAATACACATTCAATAAATATGCATGTTGGATAATACACATGGCAAAAACTATCACTCAACTCTGTACTAAACAATGTATACATATGCATCAACTCACTAAAAACTATTGATTAAAAAACTATTGATTAAAAACTCTACTACATCCAGAGTGCAAATCACCAAATCTCTCATCACATAAACCAGACTAATATATCTGGTTGTAAACATTTACACTCACTTGATAGCATAATACCTATCTGGCTCAACAACAAATAGGGACGGTCATCAGATGTCAGAACAATATATATACAGAAACATTTCCCTCAGCGACACTGCTCACTTCACCCATATGTCATATAAAACCTAAAAATACAAAAATAACAAATAAAATGAATAAATAGAAACACACCACCTTGTTAGTTATGCAATGTCAAACTGACAAAAATCACATAACATTTACAGGTAAACTGTGTATGGCCATTTCAAAACCCATAATGATATATTAACACTTCTAAAATTATATCTTTACATCTTCAATCTCCTCATCTTCAAGTAAGGTCTGATGGGTACTTTCCCATTCAGACCCGGTGGCATATCGGATCTAAACTTAATGATCCAATTGCTCTCCTTTGATTCCGTAAGATTACAGATATCCCTACCTCGATAAGTGTCATGTAGTCTTTCAAGAATCCTAAACCTAAAAGAATGTTCCTCACTGGTGTCACACACATGCTTGGCCAGCGCATTGTGTGGGGTGCCTATCCTGATGTGATATATGTGTTCACGCATTCTATCCCTAAGACTCCTGTTTGTCTTCCCGACACAGAATGCGGAACACATAATGCACGTGGCCAAGTATACCACATTGGTGGACATGCAGTCCCCACCAGCTTTTACTCTAAAATTACCAAATCCACTCGGATGTACAAAAACTGGACTGGACTCTATGTAAGAACAAAAATTACAATGATGGCAAGGGGACGTATGATAATAAGCGTCCAAATCATTGCTCCTAGGGATCTTAGGATAGCACAATAACTTCTTCAAACACATCTTGTTCTTATAAACAAACTTAGGTTTGTCGCCTACAACTCTCCTGATAGCAGGGTCCACAGATAAAACGTGCCAATGAGCACCAATAATGTCCTTAATATATCCTACATCTTTGGTGTAGAATATCGGACATGCAACACCACCAAGATTATTCTTCACTTCAACATTACCATTAACCAAACCTCCAGATCTATCTGAAAAATATGGGGCAGCTCTATCATTCCTAATAATGTCTATGTCCTGTGCACCCGTGGCTAAATCATTCTCAGTATATCCATGTTCTCTTAATCTCTCAGATAGATCATCAAATTCATCTCTAAAACATAAATCATTGGGATTGTACCTAGAGGCACGCATTACCTGGCCTCGCACAATGTTCTTATACACATAGCCCGGGTGCATACTGGTTCGATGAAGCAGGGTGTTCCTATAGCAGGGTTTCCTGTATAACCCTGTATTGATAATGCCACCATCCAACTTTTCTACAAAAACATCTAAAAATGGAATCTTCACCTCTGAGAATTCCATTACAAATCTCAAAAAATTGGTGGTCGCATTAATCTCACCAACAAATGTATCTAACTCCATAACAGGGCCATCCCACAGAAAAAAATAAATCATCAACAAAACGCCTATAAAAGCGAGCATACCTGTTATATAACCTGTTCTGAAACATCTCCCTGACCTCCCATTCAGCTATCACTAGATTGGCGTAGCTATTGGCACATGAAGTGCCCATAGCTACGCCATCTTTTTGGAGAAACAACCTATTAGTGAAACAGAAAACATTGGATTCCAATATTACTTCCAAAAACGCCATTAGCAAATCAATCTCAGCTGCACTATAATCAGAGACCCTTCTCAAGTAACTATCTACCATCTCAACCCCTACTGAGTTAGGTATCATGGTAAATAATGATTGGATGTCCATCGTGACAAAGACATAATCCACCTCAGTTGAACTGGAACCCAAAAACCCATATAGATCCAATAGAAATTGTTTTGTGTCACGTAAAATATACTGATTGTCATTGACAATAGGTCTCAACTTATTTTCAACATAAATTGAGAATGGTTCGGTGGACCACCCTCTCCCTGCTACTATAGGTCTCAGAGGCGGACACACTGGATCTTTATGGATCTTGGGGAGACCCTGGATGACTGGTGTTAATGGGTACATAACTTGTAAGAATTCAAATAGTCTTTTATCTATGACTCCACTTCTAAACAAATCCAATAGCATATTATGGACACTGTTACTAATGTCCGTCACTTTGTTCATAGTAATAGGAGTATAAAACTTCTGATCACTCAACATGTTAAACATATCTCTATTGTACCTATCAATATCTAACACAACCATACCACCTCCCTTGCCCGCTGGTCTAACAATGATATCCGGGTTGTTACATAAATTATGTAATGCTGTTCTCTGATTATAGTTCAAATTATATAACTTCTTATTGTGTTTACCAGCATTGTAACACATTTTGTATATATCATCTTCAACCAACTTACTATATGCTGCTAATAGAGGCACATATATCACATCAGGATAGGTACCCCACACAATGCGCTGGCCAAGCATGTGTGTGACACCAGTGAGGAACATTCTTTTAGGTTTAGGATTCTTGAAAGACTACATGACACTTATCGAGGTAGGGATATCTGTAATCTTACGGAATCAAAGAAGAGCAATTGGATCATTAAGTTTAGATCCGATATGCCACCGGGTCTGAATGGGAAAGTACCCATCAGACCTTACTTGAAGATGAGGAGACTGAAGATGTAAAGATATAATTTTAGAAGTGTTAATATATCATTATGGGTTTTGAAATGGCCATACACAGTTTACCTGTAAATGTTATGTGATTTTTGTCAGTTTGACATTGCATAACTAACAAGGTGGTGTGTTTCTATTTATTCATTTTATTTGTTATTTTTGTATTTTTAGGTTTTATATGACATATGGGTGAAGTGAGCAGTGTCGCTGAGGGAAATGTTTCTGTATATATATTGTTCTGACATCTGATGACCGTCCCTATTTGTTGTTGAGCCAGATAGGTATTATGCTATCAAGTGAGTGTAAATGTTTACAACCAGATATATTAGTCTGGTTTATGTGATGAGAGATTTGGTGATTTGCACTCTGGATGTAGTAGAGTTTTTAATCAATAGTTTTTTAATCAATAGTTTTAGTGAGTTGATGCATATGTATACATTGTTTAGTACAGAGTTGAGTGATAGTTTTTGCCATGTGTATTATCCAACATGCATATTTATTGAATGTGTATTATATTGGAGTATGCCTTTAAATGTTGTTTTTTTTAATGATGTTTTCCCGCCTTTAATTTTATTTAAACATTGTATGGAACGTTTGCTATTGGTCTGATGAAGCTGTGAATAAAGCGCTAACCACCGTAGTTCTATGTGCATGCAAATAAATTGATTTTAAGTTATATATCTTGAGACCTGTGGACTGATCTTTGCTATTTTTTTGATTTATGCGACTTGGAACAGAAGAGTGTATGCCCTTCATTGCGTTGCTCCTAGTTATTGGTTTTGGTTTTATTCTATTGTGCTTCTTACTAGGGGCATTAACCCCTCGTGGATCTACTTCGTTAATTTTTACATATTGTGGCTGTTTTGGTCCGCTTGGGGGCATGATGGAAGGGCAATTACAGAATGTTGAACTCCCTTATTCTGTACGAGTACAACAGATCAACGATATGTCACGTTTAGCTGTAGACCGGTTTGCAGACTGTCTACGCTATGACGTCAATCCATTGGAGGTTTTCGAATGCAATGAACGGCTATCAGTGAGCGGAGAAGAGAACTTTGATAGAGAAGGATTACGCATTGCCGTGGAGAAGCTTGAAATGGATTTATTCAAGCTAAAGAGGTTGCAGACACAAAGACAACATTTCGATGTATGTTTGCAGAGGAAATTGGAGCAGAGGGGCCTTAGGGTCCTGAAGATGCCGACGACAGCTACGTTGTATCCAGAACTTCTTTACGAATGGCAGCAGTTAAACCTGGAGGTAAGCCTCAGTTATATGAGGTTAATGAATACATTTTTTACACCGATTGAAGAGACATTAAGGCTAGAGATCCAGAAACAGAAGACTGCTATTTTTTCTCAGTTTCCTGTTAAGGAAGCTAATGACTGTTGCCATGTTTTGTTGGACAATGTCACACAGTACGAGAAGAGATTGTATAATCAGAAGAGGGTCAAGCTACAAAGAGACACTATGGATTTTAAATTAGGTAATATTTTCACTTGGCCTAGAGTAAACAACCGTCCGAATGGTTTGACACGACGCCAAGAGACTGTTACGAATGTGAATAATGTTGTACCTGCTGTAACGTCAGATTCTGGCGTTGGTAAAGATGTTTTGACTGATTTTGTTGCTGATACAGTTGTTAGAGAGAATGTATTTAGTGAGGGGGCATCAGTGGGAGTTGTAGACTCAATTGGTATAGTCACTGGTACACAAATTATCAGTGAAAATGTGGGAGCCATAGGTCCTAACAATTTAGACACCACCAATGGACCTATACATTTGGATGGCCCTGTAGTGAGAAAGAAAGTAGGGGTAACTGCTAGTTTGGAGGGTTCATCTGCTACTACAACCCATGAAAGTAGTGTTTTAGTTAATAAGGTTTTTGACTCGAAGCATCCTTTTCCGATAAGACCACCTCCAGGAGAAGGGAGGAAACGGTCAATGAGCAGAGGGCGGCAGAAGAGGAAGTTTTCCCCAGACCGCCCTCAGACATTGAACATCAAGAAGATGTGGGAACACAGGAAGAGGGATTAGTTTTTAATTTGTCCTCAGTTGAGTTAACATCTGATGAGTTGGATGTCCTATCGAGAGGACTTTCTTTTATACCCACAAGGTTTAGTACTTTAGAGGAGACTCTGAGAGACTTTAAACTTTTTGTACGGAACTTGTCTTTGAAGTTGGAGTTTCAGGATTGTAATTATAGTGACTGTATTAGAAAACCTAGTACCTATACTCCACCCATTCTGACTCTATTAGCAGCATATAGTAAGTTGGTTGAAGATGATATATACAAAATGTGTTACAATGCTGGTAAACACAATAAGAAGTTATATAATTTGAACTATAATCAGAGAACAGCATTACATGATTTATGTAACAACCCGGATATCATTGTTAGACCAGCAGACAAGGGAGGTGGTATGGTTGTGTTAGATATTGATAGGTACAATAGAGATATGTTTAACATGTTGAGTGATCAGAAGTTTTATACTCCTATTACTATGAACAAAGTGACGGACATTAGTAACAGTGTCCATAATATGCTATTGGATTTGTTTAGAAGTGGAGTCATAGATAAAAGACTATTTGAATTCTTACAAGTTATGTACCCATTAACACCAGTCATCCAGGGTCTCCCCAAGATCCATAAAGATCCAATGTGTCCGCCTCTGAGACCTATAGTAGCAGGGAGAGGGTGGTCCACCGAACCATTCTCAATTTAGGTTGAAAATAAGTTGAGACCTATTGTCATTGACAATCAGTATATTTTACATGACACAAAACAATTTCTATTGGATCTATATGGGTTTTTGGGTTCCAGTTCAGCTGAGGTGGATTATGTCTTTGTCACGATGGACATCCAATCATTATTTACCATGATACCTAACTCAGTAGGGGTTGAGATTGTAGTTACTTGAGAAGGGTCTCTGATTATAGTGCAGCTGAGATTGATTTGCTAATGGCGTTTTTGGAAGTAATATTGGAATCCAATGTTTTCTGTTTCACTAATAGGTTGTTTCTCCAAAAAGATGGCGTAGCTATGGGCACTTCATGTGCCAATAGCTACGCCAATCTAGTGATAGCTGAATGGGAGGTCAGGGAGATGTTTCAGAACAGGTTATATAACAGGTATGCTCGCTTTTATAGGCGTTTTGTTGATGATTTATTTTTTCTGTGGGATGGCCCTGTTATGGAGTTAGATACATTTGTTGGTGAGATTAATGCGACCACCAATTTTTTGAGATTTGTAATGGAATTCTCAGAGGTGAAGATTCCATTTTTAGATGTTTTTGTAGAAAAGTTGGATGGTGGCATTATCAATACAAGGTTATACAGGAAACCCTGCTATAGGAACACCCTGCTTCATCGAACCAGTATGCACCCGGGCTATGTGTATAAGAACATTGTGCGAGGCCAGGTAATGCGTGCCTATAGGTACAAGCCCAATGATTTATGTTTTAGAGATGAATTTGATGATCTATCTGAGAGATTAAGAGAACGTGGATATACTGAGAATGATTTAGCCACGGGTGCACAGGACATAGACATTATTAGGAATGATAGAGCTGCCCCATATTTTTCAGATAGATCTGGAGGTTTGGTTAATGGTAATGTTGAAGTGAAGAATAATCTTGGTGGTGTTGCATGTCCGATATTCTACACCAAAGATGTAGGATATATTAAGGACATTATTGGTGCTCATTGGCACGTTTTATCTGTGGACCCTGCTATCAGGAGAGTTGTAGGCGACAAACCTAAGTTTGTTTATAAGAACAAGATGTGTTTGAAGAAGTTATTGTGCTATCCTAAGATCCCTAGGAGCAATGATTTGGACGCTTATTATCATACGTCCCCTTGCCATTGTTGTAATTTTTGTTCTTACATAGAGTCCAGTCCAGTTTTTGTACATCCGAGTGGATTTGGTAATTTTAGAGTAAAAGCTGGTGGGGACTGCATGTCCACCAATGTGGTATACTTGGCCACGTGCATTATGTGTTCCGCATTCTATGTCGGGAAGACAAACAGGAGTCTTAGGGATAGAATGCGTGAACACATATATCACATCAGGATAGGCACCCCACACAATGCGCTGGCCAAGCATGTGTGTGACACCAGTGAGGAACATTCTTTTAGGTTTAGGATTCTTGAAAGACTACATGACACTTATCGAGGTGGGGATATCTGTAATCTTACGGAATCAAAGGAGAGCAATTGGATCATTAAGTTTAGATCCGATATGCCACCGGGTCTGAATGGGAAAGTACCCATCAGACCTTACTTGAAGATGAGGAGACTGAAGATGTAAAGATATAATTTTAGAAGTGTTAATATATCATTATGGGTTTTGAAATGGCCATACACAGTTTACCTGTAAATGTTATGTGATTTTTGTCAGTTTGACATTGCATAACTAACAAGGTGGTGTGTTTCTATTTATTCATTTTATTTGTTATTTTTGTATTTTTAGGTTTATATGACATATGGGTGAAGTGAGCAGTGTCGCTGAGGGAAATGTTTCTGTATATATATTGTTCTGACATCTGATGACCGTCCCTATTTGTTGTTGAGCCAGATAGGTATTATGCTATCAAGTGAGTGTAAATGTTTACAACCAGATATATTAGTCTGGTTTATGTGATGAGAGATTTGGTGATTTGCACTCTGGATGTAGTAGAGTTTTTAATCAATAGTTTTTTAATCAATAGTTTTTAGTGAGTTGATGCATATGTATACATTGTTTAGTACAGAGTTGAGTGATAGTTTTTGCCATGTGTATTATCCAACATGCATATTTATTGAATGTGTATTATATTGGAGTATGCCTTTAAATGTTGGTTTTTTTTAATGATGTTTTCCCACCTTTAATTTTATTTAAACATTGTATGGAACGTTTGCTATTGGTCTGATGAAGCTGTGAAGCGAAAGCGCTAACCACCGTAGTTCTATGTGCACGCAAATAAATTGATTTTAAGTTATATATCTTGAGACCTGTGGACTGATCTTTGCTATTTTTTTGATTTATGCGACTTGGAACAGAAGAGTGTATGCCCTTCATTGCGTTGCTCCTAGTTATTGGTTTTGGTTTTATTCTATTGTGCTTCTTACTAGGGGCATTAACCCCTCGTGGATCTACTTCGTTAATTTTCACTTATTAACATTGGCAAAAGTTATGATTGTAACAAAACAAAACAGATAGAAACACTTGAACTCCAAAGAAAAGCTCAGCAACCTGTTCTAAAAGCTACAATCCTTTATTCCAAATGAAGCAGTTTTCATCCAAATCCCATCGTTGAACTTCTTCAGATAAATTAAACATTAATTAGTGATAAGAATTAATCAGCTGACATCCAAACATAAAATTTAAAGCTATACTAGCCATTCAACAAATAAAATCGTTTACCACAATAATTTATACAGACATCTATATTATTAGATTAAAACACAAACCAGTCTTTCTTTTGAAACTAAATGCAAGTTATTAAGGTATATTAAACCATAAACGCTATCTATATTAGTATTTATGCATATTGTTCCATATTATTTCTCCCTAACAGCAGCAACACATATTACAACCCGTAAATGTGTAAATTCTACTTCTCATAATAAAACCATTTTCATGTTTAGAACAATCAAGCTAATCAGAGAATTAAAATATATATTAATGATTTATTCATTGAAGGGAGACTTGATTTAAATATGTATAACTATATGGTTATGCCTTCACCTATAGCTCCCATGATTTTCGGAGTCCCTAAAATTCATAAAGATCTATTTGATCCCCCCCCCCTTAGACCTATTGTAGATGGCAGAAACTCTGCAACTTATGCATGTGCAAAAGTTATTGATTCGATTCTTAAGAAATATGTAACCGAGGAGGTAGGAATATGCAAAGACTCGTGGTCATTCTTGGAGAAGATGAATGATATACAATTTGATGATGAATGCACTTTTCTTACAATTGATGTAAGGGATTTATATACATCAATACCTTAAGATTAAGGTATTGAGTGGGTTTCTCTTAATCTTATGAGTAAGGGTGCTTCATCAACAGAAATATCATTGATAGAAGAACTCTTAGATATTGTATTATCACACAATTACATTTATTTCAAAAATAATTTTTATCATCAAATAAAAGGTGTGGCCATGGGATCTCCATGTGGCTCACGTTTTGCTAATTTAGTAATGAATTACTGGGAACATACTTATGTATTTAGTAAAGATCATATTAAGCAGCAGATAGCATATTTTACCAGATTTCTGGATGATATATTCATACTATTTAAAGGTGATAAGGACCAGGCTAAACTTCTGGTAGATTATTTTAATCAGACTACTAATTTTTTTGGAATTTACATATAATTTTCATGAAAAAGAAATAGCCTACTTAGATATATTATTGGTTAAAAATGACATTGATAAAAAGTTTGAAGCAAAAATATACAGAAGACCCTCCTATTCTAATACTTTTCTCCACTTCTCGAGCGTGCACCATTTCCATCAGAAAAAATCGGTAGTAAAAGGACAGTTGGTGAGGGCAGCACACATGATAACTAGAGAGGATGAATTTTTATCTGAATGTGAATTACTAAGACAAATGTTTATTAGAAGAGCATATCCTGAAGGTTTTTTAGATAAAATTATAGTGGAAGTGGTTGATAAAAGGATTAGTGGAATGTATAAACCCATTCTTGATAATAATAGAATGAACAACATAATAACAGAGGCTAATATTAATAATTCATTGGATAAGTTTCAGGAAACACTATCTAATGATAATAGATCTGTTAATATAAATGTAAATTTTGTTGTTACATTCAATATGGATTTCCAATATATTAAGAAGATAGTATGTAAAAACTGGAATATTATTATGCAAGATAAGGAATTATTAGAAAAATTAGGACCAACTCCGTATTTTACAACAAGAAGTGATAAGAACTTTAAGAATATTTTTGATAATATACAAAATACGTCTCTTAAATATAAGGGCATGCAACAATGTTTGGGCTGCCTTTATTGCAATTACATTCACATTGGAACATCTATTACTATGTATGATACAAAAGTATTATATAGCAGAGGTAAATATAATTGTAACTCTAAAATGTTTGTATATTTAGCTAAGTGCCAACTCTCTCCGACGTTTTATATTGGTAAACCAAAACGGAGACTGAGAGACAGAATATACGACCATATATATAGTATTAGAAAATCTAATCAAGATAGTGCATTAGCTAAGCATATTCAAGAACATCCTGGACTTGAATTTAAATTTTGGGTTCTTGATCAAATTCCAACAAATATGAGGGGGGGCATCTGAATTTGAACTTGAAAAGTTGGAATTAATATGACAGATACGTTTATATGCATATAATGACCCTGGTTTGAATGACATGATTTCAATTATGCCAGTACTTAAAATAAAGAGGCTATGTAGGTAATATATTTGTGAGTCATAAAATGTTCTAAACATGAAAATGGTTTTATTATGAGAAGTAGAATTTACACATTTATGAGTTGTAATATGTGTTGCTGCTGTTAGGGAGAAATAATATGGAACAATATGCATAAATACTAATATAGATAGCTTTTATGGTTTAATATACCTTAATAACTTGCATTTAGTTTCAAAAGAAAGGCTGGTTTGTGTTTTAATCTAATAATATAGATGTCTGTATAAATATTGTGGTAAACGATTTTATCTGTTGAATGGCTAGTATAGCTTTAAATTTTATGTTTGTATGTCAGCTGATTAATTCTTATCACTATTTAAACATCACTAATTAATGTTTAATTTATCTGAAGAAGTTCAACGATTGGATTTGGACAAAAAGCGCTTCATTTGGAATAAAGGATTTTAGCTTTTAGCACAGGTTGCTGAGTTTTTCTTTGGAGTTCAAAAGTTATGGTTGTCCATGGAGATATATTGATTACTGCCAAAAAATGAGTATTTGAACTGCAAAGTGTATGCTCATTCCTCCTTGTATTCATCCCATCACTGTAGCTCCTCTGTGCGTGTGTATCTATTAGATTGATGGATGATGTCTGCAGAATGACGTGACTGTGCTGATGGATAACACTAACATGTGACCTTAATTCAATTGTTTATCAGTGCTCATGTACTATGGAATGTCTGTAGGATTCATTTTTGACATGTTTAGGTGATGATGGACAAAATCTTAATCTACTGTGATGTGCAAACTGTCCTTATTGTGACAAAGCATAATGCATACACTTTTCAGGATATGTGGCTATACACAAATAGCATATCCACTGAGTCAGAAATAATATTTTTCAAAACATGTAAAACCCCTTGTCATTTCTAGAAAGCTTTACACAGAATTAAATTGTGATTTGCAGTGAGGCCTGAAGAGCAGCTAATAGTTGTACCACTGTATACAGGTACTGCAGTCATTGTGTGTCACATTTGTAGGAATGATCACATTTGCTTATGAAATGCCATCCTGACACCATCTGTAAAAAATACTGAATGAACCTTGTGTTATCTGTGCTCTGATCATAAGCTTACTGCTATTTCACTTGATGGCACAGGGAAAGCTAGGCAGCAGGTGCAATTTTTTACACTCACTATTATCCAGAGTGCTGATGGCCATACATCTCCATGTAGCCTGTTTGTGCAAAGGAAGGGGAACCAATAGAAATATTAATATTTTCCCATTTAAGTAGAGAATCATGTTTACTCATTGCTTATTTTCATGTAAATGGGGAAGGCAATTGCAGCAGTTACTAATGTCATAAAAGTTATGACATAGCATTTCTAATATAAACTGCAGTATGAACAGCATAGTTTGTCAGCTATTTCTCAAATAACATATATTCTTAACTAATTCTCAAATTCAATCTGTATTTATGAAATGGGAATCTTACTTGTGCTAACACTTTGCCATCGTTTGCATGAATGAGTTTCTCAGAGATGTGCTGTGTAAACAGGTTTTAGCATGTTTTTCTATGGTTATTGTCCAGTTACACTCCATCTGATCCAAAGGCATTCTTAAACACAACAGAAGGTAAGTGTCTTGCTATTACTGAAGAAATAATTACCCAGATTTGTGTGTGCCATGCAGCAATGCACTTGTGAATGATATCTCAGTGATAGATCCACTGTCATGTACACTACAGAAATAAAGGACACAAATTGTTGAATTTATTATAGGTTTATACTAACACTAGCCATTGGTCATCATTGGTCAAAAACACTTTGATATTATCTGAAAAATCTAGCACTGTGGACATCAAAAAATGAACACAAAGTCAACACTTGCAGTCCTGCAGTTTTCAAAGTGTGTATGTGCATGTGTGTGTGTGATGTAAACAGCATATTGAGAAACAGATACATGCCTGTCTCAGTTCTGAAACATGCAGTCATGACACCTTATTTCACCTAGGTTAACATGACTTTTAAAGTATTTTTACACATTACATTGCAATCACAAAAGCAAATCTGAAGTCCAACCTTTCCATACAAGTCTCATAACAGTATATGTTGCCTGTAACATTATGATGATGTCATCCTCTATAAGGACCACTATGACAATGAAAATGTCAGACTTCTGGGATGGCGTGAATGTTAAATACTGTGTTTTGCAGCTTGACTAGCTAGTTAGGCAGGGGTTTGAAATGCACAAGAGTAAACTTGTGTGTGTGCCTGTATGTGTAAATGTGTGTGTGCATAGTCAGATGAGCACAACTCTATGTCCTAATATCCTCAATCAAGTGTCCTTGAGAGCAAAGTTTTACACTGGTACAGGACTACACAGCAATTTCATACAGCCCTCCCAACATACACTGATGATGCCATCTGCTATAAAGTCTTCTCTGACAATATAAAAGTCAGACTTGTGCTGTGGTACTCATATTAAGTACTGTATTCTCTGCTTTGTGCAACTAGGTAGGTAGGAGCTCTAATCCCACCTCAGTCAACTTGTGCGTGTGTATGTTCAATTTGTTCTCATTCTGGAAACCATTTTAGGGCAGCATGTGAGCCACTCCTACTAACATATTCTTCTCCCCAGACACTGATGATGTCATCAGTTATAAAGTGTTATCTGACAATATAAAAGTCAGACGTGTGCTGTGGTGCTAGTATATGTAAATCTCAAAGTAGGGGTTCTAATCTCACAACAGTCACCTTCTGCATGTGTTCAGTCTACAACATATCAGGAGACCATTTTTGGGCAAAATTTGAGACACTCCTACCAACACCTTCTTCTCCCCAGACACTGATGATGTCATCTGCTATAAAATGTTGTCTAATAATATGAAATTCAGACTTATGCTGTGGCGCTAGCAATAAGTATGATATTCTCTAGCTTGTGTAACAAGATAGGTAGGGATTCTAATCTCAGTCAACTTGTGTGTGTGTGTGTGTGTTTGTGTGTGGATGGGTGTGTGGTTTTGTGTGTGTGTGTGTGTGTGTGTGTGTGTGTGTGTGTGTGTATGTATGTATGTTCTTTCAACTATCAGTCTGGAGACAGTCTTAAAAGAAAATGTGAGTTCACAGCTATGTTGGTCACTCCTCCTACTATCTTCTTCTTACAATACAATGATGAAGTGATTCCCTCTAAAGTGCACTCTGACAGTGTTACACTCAGAAGTATGCACTGGTACAAGCATTAACCACTGTATTCTCTAGCTTGTGTAGCTAGATAGTTTGTGGTTCTACTCTCACAGCAGATAACTTGTGTGTGTGTGTTCATTCAAGTATGAGTGTAGAGACAATTTTACACTGAGATGTGATTCAACATCTATGTCACACACTCCTCCCAATATCTACTTCTCAGCATACAATGATCTGTCATCCTCTATAAAGTGCACTGTGACAATGTTAAAATCAGACATCTGTGGTGGTGAAAGTGTTGCATTCTGTGGAATCCAGTTTGTATACTTACACACATGTAATGTTTAAGTCTGACCTTAGCCAGCTGATATGTAGGTGGCATATTACTGTGAGTATATGATCATTTGAATCTCTTTTTATTTGACTCCCACTCAGGAGAACCTTTAACATAGCCCTGTGAATCCAACATCCCCTTTTTCTCTCTGTCCACTTAACACCCTTTCTGCAGAACACTGGAGGATGTCATAATCTCAAATATGCAAACACACATCATGAAGCACGGCCCTTCCATGACCTTCTACAAACCATCTGCAGACCACTGGATGTGTGATTGCTAATTCTGTCATGGAGTGGTACACGTGTCACATATGGATGGAGGCAGTATGTAATACAAACACATACACACACATGCATGTACTCCTAACATCTTTCATCATACAGTTATAGTGATATTGGTTTAAAGGCTATAATAATGGCTCTGATTTTATGTGATGTTAGCTGTTAGCCTGGTAATGTCTTACGACCCCATGAAGATTGCACATGTTGCTGTCATTCACATCTGCTATGTTGATGTATGGATGTACAGTAGCCGTACAACAATGTATTGGAATCTGTAATTTGATTGATGGCCACTGCTGCCATTTGATTCCATGTTCCTTCCAAAACAGCTGTAGTAATATGCCTCCTGAGGACTGTTGCCATGGGAGGATGCTATGTATATTATTGCCTTATTAAGGCATGTGTTCTTGTAGTGGAATATATTAACATTCTACACATTTCTCATTCAACCATCACAGTGACACTTGCAGTGTGATGTGTGCATGTGTATACTTACAGTCATGAAATGCTATGTGACATACAGCAATATTGCATCATACTAATTACATGGCCACATACATCTTGTTTCATCCATATAATGTAATGCTGTTACATACACAAACATATAACCAGTTCAGATTCACTTGTAACATTGTGGAATTCATTGAGTGCACAACTATCACAAGGATTTTTTCAGGTGTTGCCCAGCAGCATTATGTGACTGTCAGCATTTGTGTCATTAACTGTTCTGCATGAACCACATCCACCTCATATGTAATGTGCCCACATATGGTATCAGAGCCCTTGCACACACCTATCCAATGATAAACATATAGAAATATGATGTGCAAGTACCATAATGATGTGAATTTGGTAGAGTTGTACGACCATGTTAACAGTTCCACTGTGTGTCATGTGATGCATAATCAAAGTTGTATTTGGAGGTGCTATCCAAAATCGTTTTTTACGTAAGTACAAAATTTTAATGGGCATACACAGCTTTGTGCACAGTTGGTTGTGAATGGCACCACCGATACACAACTGGAGACAATAGAGAACTGCTAGCTGACAGATTTGGATCTAACCCCCCCCCCCCATCCCAACTGGTCATCACCCAAAGTATACAGGTAGACATTACTCAGCATATTTTTTCAAGCAAGCAGCTCAGTTGGGTTCTCTCTATGGTTACAAACATGGCATCAATGAGCCTTGACAACATACCAGGTTGCCTTACTAATAAATTAAACCATGACCAGCAGACATAGTTGGATCCCTACGTAACCACATGCCTCAAGACAGGATATTTTCTGGCAGAATGGTGGGCAGCAACAGTCATCTGTCTGAACAAAGGAGTGACCATCACCCTACACAGGAAATTGTAGATCCATAAGTCTGACTAGCCTCATTTGTAAGCCAATTGAAAGAATCATGGTGGAGCTTATCAACAAGAATATAGGTAATTTTCCAACTGTGTAACCAACCCATTTTAGATTTGCTAAGGTTAGATCATGTCTGTTAAATTGGTAGACTTCTTTGAGAAGGTCAGCAAGGCCACAGATGAGGGAAAGAATGTGTATTCTGCATACCTTGACCTGGACAAAACATTTGGCACAATTCTACAATCACGTATTACAGACAAACTGTCTCAACTGGCCATAAACCACTACATCACCAAGTGGCTAGCCCAATGGATCACCAACAGGACACATACTGTCAAAGTGTTTGAATTCACCTCTAGCAGGAGGCTAGTGACCAGTGTAGTACCATAGACATCTGTACTAGGCCCTTTCCTGTTTGATATTTAATTTACAGAAGTCAAGGTAAACTTAAACAGCTTTTGTCCAACCAGGTTTGTGGATGACTGCAAATTGTGGACAATTTCTGAATCCAGTAACAGCATTGATATACTGCAGAAAGTATTAACGCAAACAAATGAATGGTGCCAGAGTCATGGAGACTCACTAAATGCCTAAAAAACATAATTATTCCCTTTTGTAAAAAAACACCCAAGCTAATTACAATGCAGACAGTGTACCACAATGAGTAGACCCAGTATTACTTGATCTGGGTACTCAGGTAGATAGTAACTGTATGTCTGACCACCATGTATCCACACTGGTGAAAAATCCCTTCTATGTGACACGACTCATAGGTATGGGCATGTCATCCAGCTCAAAGGATGTTATAATTCCTTTGTATGCAGCCCTAATCTCAACAATAATTGAGAACAATATACCCTTTTGTATGGTAACTCACCATACATCTGCTAAAGCAACACTAAAGATTTTGCACAAGGAAAGTACATGGTGTCCACTACAGACTACTAAGGGCCAATTTCTTTCTGGCCTATGGGGCAGTTTTCAATCTGGTCCTGATGGAAATGTTACACATTGGTAAAGCAAATTGCATGAGGGTCACTTGTTTCAAGGATGTTAACCATGCCTCTGACATAATAAATCATGTTGGAGAGATAAAAAATGTCTCTTAGACATTATCGCTTCTCTGGAGCAAGTTTCCCATTCACATAAGGCAAAGGCATTTCCTAACTCTATTTAAGTGCAACCTATATCAATGAATGGTTAATGGTAATTGTAATTCTGGTGTTGTGACCATGTCTCTCATAGACAGAAGAAGCTGGTCTTAGATAACCTAGCATAGGCTTGCAACTGTATGAACTTTGTTCACATATCTATTTAAGCAGCTATATTACCCGACTGAATGTTTAGGTCAGCGAATACCTAAATGTCAAATTGGTAATATCAAAAAATGAAAACAGTGAACGGCCGATTTAACATAGGGAATGAATTCCCTCGGCACCAAAAAAAAAATTTAATCCAAAATGAAGTGGAGGCTTTGCCCCCCCCCACAGCCCGATGTGGGGGGCTCTGCCCCCCACACTCCCCCAACTAAATATACCAACTCCAAGATCACTCTACAGTGGGGAAAGGGGCAAAATCTGCATAAGAGCCAAGGGAATTCTTTCCCTGCGTTAAATCGGCCGTTCGCATTTTTTGCTTTCGCTATTACCTGATCGACATTTAGGTATTCGCTAACCTAAATGTTCAATCAGGTAATAGGAAACCCTATTTAAAATTGTGAAGCTCATGTTAAATATGGCTAGGGTTTTATGCCATCTTGAAACATTAGCCTAGTACTCTTCTATGAACGTTTGAGCTGAAATTGTATACTAGGTACAGTTATAGTGTGAGTGTACACCGTCACGGACGTACCAGTACATCACATAAGTATTATCACCAGATAGTTTGCATGAACGCATATGCATGCATGTCAGGATTTCATGTCAGTATGACATTTTCACTGGCAATGCAAGGGGGGAAGTGATCATGCAGCACATGTCTTGAGGTTTGACATGTGCTTATAAAGTGTGCTCCATGCATTGTTCAGTATGTGAACAAAATATCACATGACGGCTTCACTCATTGATGCTACACTTTGCACTGCTATAGTTTCTGTGCACATGAGAATAGTTGATGCATTGCCTTCATAGGTAGGTACTAGGCTATTGGCCCAAGGGCCTAAGTAAGCCTAGCCAACAAGGTTACCCAAGAATGTCGAGCAGAGCCACAGAAGTGATCCCCACGGTGCATATAAGTTCATAGGTAGGTACTAGGCTATTGGCCCAAGGGCCTAAGTAAGCCTAGCCAACAAGGTTCCCTGGCTTACGCCACTCAAGAAAGATAATTTCCTGTGCCCATGTCAAGCAGAGACACAGAAGTGATCACCAGGGTGTATTTCCCATTTCCCATCCACTCAAGATTTTTCTTGAAGAATGCTAATGAGGAACTTTGCTTGACATAGATAAGTAGCTTGTTCCAGAGTCTCACATAGTGCTGTATCATTCATTATAAGCAGATGCTTCAGACAATATCCATTTTTATTACATGTGGCAGATGCATGCAATACACAGCTGTGTGTAGAATCCACTCATGATAGTGTTTCTATCCTTATAACCGATTCCTCTGTCAACCATGGATGCTTTAGTTAGGTGTATCATATTTGGCACAGTGAGCTTGCACACATCTTGTTGCCCATACAGAACCTTTCTTTGGTATGCAAACCTATTAGGAATTGGCAGTGCAGACTTTCCTTTAAGGTTTTCTAGAAGATGCATGTGTAATATTTATTTCAGTGTTGCACCCAGTAAATACTGAGATCACTGACAATGGTGATGGCATGGCTTCAACTCTTGCACATGTGGCATGTGGCTTATGTGTCATGCAGACTTTACAAATGGCCAATATTGCTCTTGAATTCAACTCCAGGTTTAACACTGTGACACTTAACCCCTCCAAAGACAGTTCATGTTTGGAAAAGAGGTGGCGAATTCTCCTTATAGAATACTGAATATCGTTATAGTTGTACAAACCTGTTCCTGCAGAACATGTATAATAACTTAAAATCACATAGACAATGCCACAGATTAATGTTGTGAATGTTGGGCAGTGCAGTGGTGCAGCAGTTAACATTGTCACTTCACAATAAGAGGGTCGCTGGTTCGATTCTTAGCTGGGGTGCCCTCTGTGCAGACTCAGCATATCCTCCCGGCATTTGCTTGGGTTTCCTCCAGGTACTCTGGTTTCCTCCCACATTCCAAAGATGTGTTTGGAGCATTTCTCCCCAGGCCTCCATTGAAAATAGACACTGTCCTAGATGGACTTTCCCCATCAACAAATGTTAAATAAAAATAAAAAATATTTTTAAATTGCTTCTGATTGTGCCTACGTCTGCCAGCAATTGTACATGAGTCATGCTATGTTATGATATTGCTATGTCTCCATGATTGTTTAGTCATATTCAAGCAAGTCATTCTGAATTTCTTCACAACATGCACATACCCCTCATTGTACATACCATTCTTGCTACATGCTCTGTGCAGTGGGCATGTCAGTGATGACCATTCATCTCCATTTACATGTAACCTTGTGCGACAGTCACATATATACTATCATGGGTGATGATACACATGTAGTCGCACAGGACATGTAAACAGCAGTACATACTATGCTATCTACATATGTGCTTCATGTTATGCTACTGACTTGTCTTGGAAGTGTACATACATTGACATGTCCTATCTGGGGTACACTGCCATATTGTACATTCCCTCTTCCTCTTTCTTCATTCCTATCATTCATGTCTGTGGCCATTTTAATTAACACACCTTCCTTGCTTAATGTATGTATGTTGCGTGCGTTGTATTTGGCCTTGCTGATCACCCCAACATGTACTATTTCAGTCTGCAAATAGCTGTTGTGGTGTACACTCTACTGGTACACTTTTCTATAATGTGTTAATACTGCAGTTGTTGCAATATTTTCATCCCAGTGATCATTGTGGCTGTCCAAGCAACCTTACAGAGCAGGTTTGCCTGTAGGTAAACTTGTATGTATCTTCTTTATGTGTTTGTGCTGCTCTGCATGGTTCCAGGATGACAACACTGTTGCTGGCCACAAGATGTTGCTTGTATTCGCACATGCTACTCATCATGGGCTTTCAGCAAAGCCTACACAGAGTTTTTTTGAATCCCTAGGTATGTTTATTTACAACAGAAACAAGCATTTAAAACATTTTACAAAAAAGAAAGAATATGAAACATAAATGCCACTTTTTAAACTGAATAATAACTTTCAGGGTTGGAGTGAGAATTTTAGAAAAGTAATGAATTTTCCAGGCGCAGGGAGATCATCTGCCTGTAGCACTGGGTCTAACACTCTTGGGCAGTTTGTTATTTCCCTATATCAGCTGCATTATGTAACTGTGTGTGTGTGTGTGTGTGTGTGTGTGTGTGTGTGTGTGTGTGTGTGTGTGTGTGTGTGTCTGTGTGTGTGTGTGTGTGTGTGTGATTTCAACAGAATAGGATTCCTAATAAAGAATGATTGCACATTTCTCATGACAATAACTACACATTTCTGTAAAATAATGGTTGTGCCTCCCAGTAGCTATATGCACTGTGGAACTACTAGTTTTATTTAACTGGTTGTAATAATATACTTTCCTATGCATAAAGTTTTGAAGTTGGTGTTAAAAGTAGTCTTTATAATTATGTATTTGTAAAACAAATGCTGCTGGAGTAGCTAATGCCAATTTACTTCTTACATGTTTCGTTTGTACTGCATGCAGGATTGAAAGCGTACCCTTCAAGGCATCCTTGCATTTAACTGGTTATATTTAGAGGAACAAAAATAACTATCTGAGGAAGTGAAATCTTGGAGAAACTCCTCTCAGTAATTGATCTCTGACACTCAAAGACAAAATGTACTGTGATCTCCATGGAGACAGAGCAGCATAATTTCCTGTGGTCTTGTATTGATCTTAGCTTTGGAAGCGGTGATCTAAATTACAGGAATGGTTTGTTGTAAATTCTAGTAACCATACAGTTTATTTATTTATTTATTTATTTTACATTTGTTTACCGGGATAGTCCAACTGGATACATGTCCATTTTCAGTGGAGGCCCGGGAGAAAACATGATAACTTCAGTTTTTACAAGAATAAACACACAGATTATTTATATTGAAAAAGTTATACAGTAGTAAATATATAGTATCATTGCATTTGTTTACAAAAATCTCAGTTACATTAACAGTTGCAATCAGCACAGTATGCTTGTAGAGAACGGCCTGCAAGTGTTAGAAAACAAGTTGGTTAATTAGAGTGAATAATGATGCAGCTTAGTCAGGGAAGGAGCATGGACAAAGCCAGTTGATTGTAAGATACTGTGTGATGCTTTTTTTGAAAAGGTTTAAGGAGGATTGCAAGGTGATATGATTTGGTAGAGATTTCCAGGTCTTGGCAACAGAGTTGGCAAACAGAGAATCAATTGTTGGCTTTGTAAGTATGGACCATTAATTTGTCAGATCTTAGTGATCCCAGGTTGTTGTATGGTTTTATTATATTAGAGAGTGAGGGGGTATTTTCAGGATGGTAAAGAACTTTGTGGGCAACTAAGAGTTGATTTAGTGTAATTAAGGGGGAGTTCAAGCCAGCACAGTTGTTTCAGGTTCTGGCAGTGATGTGTTCTGTAGGTGGAGTTTGTTGTGAATCTGGCAATATGGTTATAGCTGTGTGAGAGCTTATTCAGTTCTGATTTATTTAGGTTTGAGAGAATGGGGCATAGTAGTAAGAGTAGTTGTGACCTAGCGAATGCTTTGTTTCTGTACATTGAACCGAGTTTTTTCTTATTGACCTGTTGGGAGCTTATTATCTATAATGACTCCTATGGTGGTACCATTGTTGGAAGTGATAGAAGAGTAGGAGTTTGGTTTTGTTGGGGTTCAGTAACAGACATTGGAGCCAGTTTTCAATAAGGTCTGTTGGAGAGGTGGCTGAGCAGATGAGAGTCATCTGCATATTGGATGGTAGCCTTAGGAATAGCTGTGTGGAGGTTATTGATGAAGACAGAAAAGTAGAGGTCCCAGTATAGAGCCTGAGGGACACCAAGGGTGAGTGGTAGCTGGTTGATAACTTGTTCTGCCATACAACTGCCTGTTGTCTGCCAGTTAGGTATGATTGGAACCACTGGATTGTGTGACTATTGAGGGACATAGATTTGAGTGAGAGAATGAGGAGTTCATGGTTGACCATGTCAAAGGCTTTGACAGGTCAAGAAAGAGGGCAGAGGATATTTTGTTATCATTCCTATTTTGGTTTATGGCATTTGTAAAGTCAATGAGGGCAGATGTGGTACTGTGATGTGGTCTAAAACCATGTTGGGAGTTAGATAGTAGGTTGTTTTGTATTAGGTATTGCATTAGTTGCTTATGAACACATTTTTCCATTATTTTGGCTAATGGGGAAAGAATGGCAATTGGTCTGTAGTTGGATAATTCTGTGGAGTTTCCACCTTTATGAAGTGGGATGACATGGGATATCTTCCATAGATGGGGGATAGTACCCTCGGACAATGTTCTATTGATTAGTATAGCTATAGGGTAAGCAATGGCTTCAGCAGA
>NC_056737.1:1201812222-1201852222 GCF_019279795.1 Protopterus annectens
TGTTTATAAGTTCCATGATGATACGTTCCATAGCCTTGCAGACCAGGCTCATCAGGCTAATGGGGCAGTAGTTCCCAGGGTCTGTGGTGGCTCCCTCTTTGTGGAGTGGGATAACCATTGCTGTGTGCCATTCAGTGGGCACAAAGCCTGAGGTGAGGCTATGATTGAACATGGTCCTCAGATAGATAGATTTTATAAGACAGTAGAAAGAGTAGTCAAGGAAGATTAGAGAGAGCTAGTGAGAAGAGCGAGTTAAGGGCCGAAAGTAGATCAAGGTATGAGAAGTAGGGGATGTTTAAGGAGGGAGAGTGCAACAACAACAAAAAATATTTCTGGTATTTTGCCTCTGTTGGGGCAATTCAAATCCTATTATGACAGATAGAACATTGTTAATCATTCATTTATATACTAGAATATGATATCCTCTGAGTTATCTATATTTAATAGACTGTAGTGATATTTGTTCCAATCTGTTCTTTTAACTCAGATGTTCTACTCCACCTGCCTTGTAAATAACTTTAGAATTTTTTCCAGTCTTGTTTGTTGAAAGCTACTATAGATACAAGCAGACCCAATGTATTCTCTATGAGTTCCTACAACTGTTTTATAGAGTGAATTAAGATACTTTTACCATCGCTAGAAATGCCACACAAAATATCCCTAATAATGACATATCACTTTTTATTAAAGTTTAAGATGTTTATAATACATTTTTCTCACAATTTATAATGACAATATCCAATGCATGTGGCAAACATGGATTATTAGGCCCAAAGTGCAATACTTTTGTTTTTTTAGCATTAAACTCCTTGTTGCTGTTTAGTGGCCAGGAGTACAATGAGTCCAAGAAACCTTGCAATGATGCTTGATCATTTACAGAGTTGATGAATGACCAAACTTTACATCATCAATAAACTTGGTAATTGGTACATTCTTTTTGCTTGGAAAGTCCAACATAAACAAGTTAAACAGTAGGGGTCAAAGCACTGAACCACAAGGAACCCCTACTGTAACATCCCTTTCCTGTGGAATAGTATTCCCAACTGAGACTTGTTTTAAAGCCATGGAGAGCACACTGGCAGTGCAAGGCTATAATGCCTTCCACACATTTAAAACTGCTACTACACAGACATGGACTAAAGGTGGAGGTGTTTGAATTTACATCAAAAATAAATATACCTAAAGGCTGGTCACCATAAATGTTCTTCAGTCAACAAGCTAGAAAGCCACATAGCAATATACTGATTGCTTCCTAGGTTATAAAAAAATTATAATTTTTAAGTGTGGCACAAAACTGAATGCCTTAGCCAAATTTAGATAAATAAGATCAAAGGACAGCCCTTTGCTGACAGATCCCCCCATAGTCTAATAAAAATGAACAGGTTGAGCTAGATTAGTGGTGTAGAGGGTTAGATCCCCAGCTATGACCTAGGCAACCCTGGTTTGATTAGTGCTTCAGGCATCTAACATGCGGGCAGGGAAGGATGGGCTTGTCCATCCAGGGGGGGGGGGGACTTGACGGTGATGCTTCCTGAGGGAAGCCATGGTCCAAAAGAGGGGAGTAGCTCTTGGATATTGCATCAATGAGTGCAGAAGAGGGGGTGGGAAAAGAAACCAGGTAGATTATTGCATAAAAAATCTCCAGGATAGTGGGTGATAGCCAATAATCCCCCCAGGATGCCTTTAATATCCACACTGGCTTCATCTCATATCAGTGTATGTTTGGGGGTGATGGCAGAGGCTCTCCAGGATAATGGGTGATAGCCAATAATCCCTCCAGGATGCCTTTAATATCCACATTGGCCTCATCTCATATCAGTGTACGTCTGGGGTGATGGCAGAGGCTCTCCAGGATAATAGGTGATAGCCAATAATCCCCCCAGGATGCCTTTAATATCCACACTGGCCTCATCTCATATCAGTGTAAGTCTGGGGGTGATGGCATAGGCTCTCCAGGATAATGGGTGATAGCCAATAATCCCTCCAGGATGCCTTTAATATCCACACTAGCCTCATCTCATATCAGTGCAAGTCTGGGGGTGATGGCAGAGGCTTTCCAGGATAATGGGTGATAACCAGTAATCCCTCCAGGATGCCTTTAATATCCACACTGGCCTCACCTCATCTCATATCAGTGCAAGTCTGGGGGTGATGGTAGAGCCTAGAAGACTTGGCAGTCAATATGAGGGCTGGAGTAGGAGTACAGTAGAATGAAGCAGTTGGGGGCAAAAAATAGAATTGAATAGGTTGTCAAATAGGATCACTCTTTAGAAAATAAATTATTGGAAAATGTCTATTGTAGAGCATACTTGGTCAGTTAGCAGGGAACATTATACTAGCATATCAAAACCAAGAAAATCTAAAGGTGTTACTTCTCAATGCTAGGAGTTGAAATAAGGAACATCACTCCCTACAAGCTCTCCTCACCCTAGAAAATGCTGACATCTGTGAGGTCACTGAGATGTGGTTTAAAACCATGGAGAGCAAACTGGCAGTGCAAGGCTATAATGCCTTCCACACATTTAGAACTGCTACTACACAGACAGGGACTAAAGGTGGAGGTGTCTTGATTTGCATCAAAAATAAATATACCTCAAGGCTGGTCAAACAGGATGATGAACTTGAGCTTTTCCATGTTCAAATCACCACAGACAATATCCCGTACCAATTCCTTGCAAGCTATAGGTCCCCCTCTATGACCCAGGAAATTCATACCATGTATTTAGGCTTACTGGAAACACTCACCATTTAACCAAATACCATATTCTTATGTGAATTAATTACCCCACAATTAATTGGGAATCATAATAAGATACCAAATGTGCAGGCACAGAGATTAGTGGATTTTGTAAACACAAACTTCCTGGACCACATTATCAATATGCTGACTAGGGGTACAGACATACTGGAAATGGTCCTTAATAACTCAGGAGAGTGTTGCACAGCCTCTAATGTAATGTCCTCTTTTACAAGGTCAGACCGCAAAAATGGTCTCCTTTGAAGTAAAAACAAAACTCAGAACCCCAGCTAACCTTGGAATGTTCAAGAACTACTCTAAGGCTAACTTCCTGCTATTATGTGATAACCTGGCATAATTTCAAGCCCCCATAAACCCTGAGAACATTGCTGCTTATGCAGAACTGCTCAAAGAAACCCTGTACAAGCATGTTAACAGCTGCATAGAGGCAGCTGCACCCACCAGGAAGAAGTACAGAACTAACTCAAAAAACAAGCCACTCTGGTGGAATCACAGCATCAATAGGTTCTGTAACAGAAGGAAGAAAATCATGACAAAAATTAGGAGGTGCCACACCCACACAGATAAAAGTGCTGTCATCAAAATAACCGAACAACTCAGAGGAAAAAATAAAGTTCGTCAAAGCCAAATATGAGGTTAAGTTGGACTCACAGGCCAAGGGCAGCCAAGAGGCATTCTTTAGCTATGTCCACAATCTCAAAGGCAATACACAAGTGTGTGCAGAGTGCGTTGCTAATGGAGCCACTTAAACTAAGCCAGAAGATAAACAAGCAATAGTCCTTGAATACAGAATTAAAAAATGAACGTATTCAACTGATTATGCTGCCGAATTGAAATATTAGCATAAGACTTACCATAATGCAAGCTTCCTCAGACAAATACATTGACTGTTCATTTCAAACGGAGTTTAAAATACAATATTGTTGGGAAACACAAAAATTGCTCGCAGCCATGTAGTTTATATAAACCAATAAAAAGAGTAAAAACAATATGACTCAAATATTATCCTACAAGAAAAATCAATACTTACAAAAAACCTCTGAGTATAAACAAATGTCTCACCTATAATTTTTTTAAATAAAGTCTAAATGAAATAATAAAATAATTTATAATACTTTAATCTCCTCATTTAATCCCACTCAAGGGATCAGCAATATTTTTTATAAGAGATGGATCAGTTGAGTTTTAATAATCAATACATCTCACCTTCAGGGTGCTTACCCATTAATATCTCCCCCGGCAGCCATCCTATGAACTTCTTCCAAGACCTAAATTTAATTCCCTGACTCAAATGTAAAGCCCGAACAACTTTAGCTAGACACAGCATACTGTCACCAGGATCACCTAAATATACATATTCCATAATCAGTTCTCTAGGCAGATCATCCGACTACTAGTTCTTCCACACAAGTCAGCTTTGATTACGGTTTATTCTCATACTTTAGACATCATTTTACCGGGTCCAATAAATACATACTGACCATCATACCTAATTCATCGTATAAATACAAGGGTCAGTTCAATTCAAAGGATACAAAACAGTCATTAAACTATGTGCAGACTGTCGTTCTAATTTTTAAGTTTCATCTGATGAAACTGAGATAGCACCACAAAACATCTGATTCTTTTTATTCTGTATACAAGTCTCACCAAAGTCAGATAAAAAATACTAGTGAAATAGTCAAAACAAATAAGCTAGATATAAAGAAAGCAAGGAAATATCATGAAAAGGACCGGAAAAGGCAATTGGTGAATCTAGAATAGCTCAAGCATCAGTCAATGATTAGCGCCTTATATACGCCCACCAGATACTCAAATAGTGCTCTTCAATCCTTTAGAGCAATAGAGGTGAAGCTTTAAACTAGTTCCAATCCATCATCCAATGAATCTTATACATCCAAACCACATTTGAAGGTTATAATACAAAAGGACAGGAAACACAAAATCCATCACAGGTGTGTATATCCTAATTTATAAGAATGGAGTAATATATAACCATATGTTATTATCATGTCCGCATTGAGACTGTAAATCCACGGCACAACATCTACGCCAGAAATATACAATAAATTTCAATGACAAAAATAAAGCTTCTAAAATAGAATAATAAAATCACGGCGGGTGGTTTGGAAAGGGAGTTCAGAACCCAGGGTTCCCCGAGAAAGATGGAGTTCTAGCTAACGCACATTCTGAATTTCTTCTAGGCCTGTATCAAAAACTCAACAGTGGCACCATCAACTGCTTTGAGGGACTAAGTCCCTATCTGCAATATTTCCAAACCCAAACAAATGAAATCATTCAATTTCCCAGATCTTTGGTGTTCTTCTCAACATCAGGCATTACATGACTTCTATCTCTCCATGTAATAAACATATTTCACAGGGCTCCACTGTCTCCAGCTGGACCGTTTTTGCAAGTGTCAGCCCTTGCTTTATAATATGCGATTCCCATCCTTACACATACATGTCTCAAATTACTCCTGACATTTTTCTAAAACATATGGCTAAGGGAAAGTTTGTAGGTCATCTCTTAACCATCGTAAGTTTTAAAATAGCTAGCTACCAAATTTAAGCAGCTATTACATGATGCACATTGAGCGGACCAGCTACTAATCTTCTAATGGTTCTAGTGCAGCAACACAAATCCATTATTTTCTCTTATTCTAAATGAATCAGGGGAAACGTCACCAGTCCTCGCGATAAACTTTAACATTGGTGGATATTTATATGCAATCATTTCTGAGCAAAGTCTTTGTAAGGTAGCTACATTATGGTATATGGCAGGAAAAGCTTGAGGCTGGATCATACTGTCAAGCACCTTTCTTTTTAGATATTAAAACGAGGTCCTATTTATATGGGTGGTGTCAGAACCCGTAAATAGAGAAGGGGTGGGCTCCTCACTTAGTCTCAGAGTATCAATAGAAACGGACTAGAGTGGATGTCAAAGACATCTAATCTGCTTCTTATCTCAAGGTCGCCATGTTAAACTTGATTATTAGTTTTATCTCTCAGAGAGAGGTTTTCATATTCAGCCAAGTTATATGTAAAAGTGTGGGTTAATGGATTAGTACCTTATGGAATGTTCATATAAGACTACAAAGCTTTACGGTCAGTGGCTTCATCCCATTAGTCCAAAATACCACCACACATAAAAATGTCTAGCGATTATCTATCAGATGTTTATGTAAAAAAATAAGTGGATAGATTGATATGGGTGAACCTATTAAAAAAAGTGAGAGTTCTAAATAACAAACTAAGGAAGTCCACATTACTATGATATAAGATAGATCATATATGATATATAGGAAGGTTGAAAATATTCTTGGCTTCCAAACGATCATTTGACATCACATTCCCTTACACAGTCAGGGTGATAGGACAGATAATGAACCAATTATGATAGAGAAATGTTGAATTGAAAATTAATATGGATGACTACAAATATTAACTGATTAGTAACTATGGATATTATCTTATTTTGTGCACACCCATGATTACCTATCAGTCAGACTCAATATATGGATCATTATATGTTCTATGGATCCACTCAATTGGAAGTTGATCCACCATGGAGGTAACACCACAGTCCCATCACTAGAATATATTAGTTGTAGTGGTTCCACCAATGGTCATGATAGTACCACTTGGTCATCAGGGATGTGGATCACATTTACTGACCTGTAATTGCTGACTAATTGGACAATAATGATTTCTGTTCTCAACTACTCTACGACAGCCTGGTTGAAAATCACTCATTAATTATGATTATATACAAGCCTTTATGGGATTTAGGAACTCCTAGGTGTAAAAACACATGGAACGGGTGGGGAAGATGTAGTGTACTCAAAATTTTTGACCTGATCTACCCAGACTTTTAACGTGGCTGGAGTATTGTGTGATGTGGTTTTATGATGTCAATGGTTTCATGTCTGCCTTTGCACTTCATTCATGATGGCACTTTCATCTTTTGTGGGCCTAAATGATTCTAGTATCTGTCTTGGTGTCCAGACATGTAATGTCCGGCTGTCAATCCCTATGTGATATATGTGCGCATTGCGTATCAGTCGTCTCGGTATCTTTTTATTATAGCTGAGATCACTATTTTAGATCTCTTTTACGTGTCACATTGACACTGCAAATTTGCCTCATCTCAAGATCTGAGAAGTTTTTCAATAATAATTTTTGTAGGGAACAGGTGGGAATATATGAATGGATGATTATGTCCTGAATGTAAAGGGGGACCATTTTATCGACGATATTATCGTTTTAATGGGCGTTTCGCTTATGTAGCTTTAAAATGACAAGTGACTGACTGGTAGAGATGATTCAAAATATGCTCATTGAAGAAGCCAGGTGGGTATGAGCTTGAAGCCTGAATATAGCCAATTTAATAGGCCTGCTGAGTTGGTTTGGATTATTTTCAGGCTCGTTCTATATAGGGTATGACCACGCTGAAGTTTCAGCCATGGCCCATGAGGTGCTCTGAGTGATGAACAGATGACGAGTGGACGATAATATGCCAAGCTGTTACTATGCGACTTAGTAATATGTTAATTGTGCGAGGAATATAGTATTAGGCTTTTATCATTGCGGAATGGCATATTTTACTAAGGAGGATATTTTATTGGTAGATCCGAAAATTAAATCTCATATGGCCCATAAAACAGAAGCGGTGCAAACTCAACCAGATTACTCAACAAACATCGTCATCAGATGGCCAGTTTGTGCGCAGGAAGTGTGTTTTATGTAGTCTGCTACCTGTCCAAAATATAGCTATTATGGACCTTTAATAATATACATGTTTCAACCCTGTATTTGGTATGACATTGTTTAAAGGCATTTTTGTTCTAACAAATGGCTATTCATGTGCCTTCCAGCACATTGATGGGGCTTACTGTTCTTCAAGATGACTGCAAACCTGTGCTTACTCGACCGCCGTTTGACAGCTGCCGGAAGGGTCAAACGAGGCGGATGTATGTGAATCGTGTCAGATTGTGAATTGTATGTATTATTGTTTTGATAGTCTCGGCTGCTATAATGGAACCAACTCAAGTGATTGTGAAGCAAAAGGATCTTGAACATTTTCATATAATAAAGTAAAGGGAGATGTATTGGGCTCTGTATCGTTCCCGAAATTTAGAGCTCAGAATGCCTGGCATCGGCACCTGAGTCCTGATTCAGTACCATGAACAGATAGTATATTAAAATATTTTATTATTTTATTTTTGATTTTACGATTTATTTGCACATTTTTATATATGAATATAAATATTATAGGATGTTTGAAATTTTTACATAACTGTTGAAGCAACTACTGTAGAACAAGTTATGTCTTTATGTTTTTATTCATTTATCGTGTTTTATTGTGATATAGCTTAAGAGCACCCTTTGTTTTTTACGCTTTAATGAGATATTTATCTATTCATTTTGTTTTTGGCATGTTGTAGAAACCATCTTTTAAGTGCTTTGCGGCTGCCCTCATTGCTGTAAAAAAACCTGGTTTTTAACATCAGTGAATACGCTCTATTTGACATTTCTGTATCAAGGACTATGGCTTGCCTGATGTGATGGGACTGTAAGCGAATTTCATCTCTATTTCATGTTTTTTCTCTCTGTCTTACGCTTATTTGTAAGCCAGAAGATATAGCAAACTTATTGTCCGAAAAATTCAGCTCCAACTTTAACCTCTCTCTCCACATCAACCTTTCCTGAGGCAATACCATCAAATATAACTCCTCCTCCTACTATCACTAGGGAACAAGTCCTCAGTGAAGAACACTTTATTGATAGGCCCAGGCAATATCCCATGATGCCTTCTAAATAGTATGAAACATGGCCTATTGTGCTGCCTGGAATTGCTATTTAACTGTAACCTTCAAATAGGCTTTGTGCCTCATGAATGGAGAACAGCAACAGTCATCCCTCTGCACAAAGGTGGGCCATCTACAGACCCTGGAAACTACAGACTCATAAGTTTCACTAGTATGATATACAAAGCCATGGAAAGAATTATCATGGAAAAGATCATTAATGACATAGGAAGCATCCAGACACTGAACCCGACCCAATTTGATTTTGTCAAGGGCAGGTCATAACTGCAGAAAAACATTTACACTTTTGACAACTTGCTGCAGAAATGAAATTACCAGTTACAGTCTGTAAAACTTCTAACTTTAAAGTGTTGTGTAACTGGGTGTATAAACACTGAATCCTTCAAAATATAAGAACAATAATTAAAGTTATAACATGGAGAAATACCAATTCTCACATTTTATCTCTCAACTTCATTTGTATTATGTAACTGCCTTGTCAAAGATCTTGAATTTTTAAAGGCAAACAATGGCATCACTCCTACAACTCCATTAATGTCGTTTGCCATCAGAATAGGTCAATTACACCTAATAATCTCGCAAGTTTGATTAATGTCTCCAGAATACATTAAATGTACTCCTACATTAAATGGTTTAAAAGAGTTAAATACATAAATACATTGACCACTCTATTACATACACTAAAGATGGTAGCTCCTGTACTTCTTTTCTGTTATAGTACAGCATGAGTAATTTTTTTCAGCATTTTCCTAACAGTAATTGTTGACCATAAAATCATTCTTTAACCGCTCAAAAACTCCATTAAATCACTGCCTTCACTAGTAAGTCTCAATTCCCTTATAAACTGTAGCTACAAAATATTGTTGAACTCAAAGGTTGGGTGCATACATTTCCTATTAACACGTTTTCTTTTTACATTCTTTTATACAACACAGTCTTGATGTTCCCCACATAATTCTTCAAAATAGTAATAACCAAAAAATCAATGGTATATAATGAGATTCTATTGTATTTTTATTTGTCTGATGAAGCGCCTTTGAGCATGAAAGCACCTACATTTTTGGTTAATTTTTTACTTCAGGTTTTGGTCGATGTGATTTGGTTTTACTTACATCATTTATTTCTTGTATGGCACTGTGTTTATGTGCATGTTTGGACTGCCTTTATCCTACTTTCCGGTGGTAATCATGCACACACACACACACACACACACACACACACACACACACACACACACACACACACACACACACACACACACACAGACACACACACACACACACACACACACACACACACACACACACACACACACACACACACATACACACACACACACACACACACACACACACACACACACACACACACACACACACACACACATATATACACGTATACACGCACACACACACACACACACACACACACACACAGACAGACACACACACACACGCACACACACACACACACACACACACACACACACACACACACACACACACATGCACACTCATACACACCTACTCTTTAGCTATCCTACTGTGACTATGAAGGGAGGTACGTACACACACACACACACACACACACACACACACACACACACACACACACACACACACACACACACACACACACACACAATGCATTGGTATGCCAAGGACCTTCAAATGTTAATTAAGTCTGGATATGTAAAAGACAAATTATTTTATATAGAGAGAGATACACAGATATAGATATATTTTTTATTTTACATTTTTGATTGGGTTAGTCGTATAAGACTTGTGATAATTTTTCCTAGTGAGACCAAAGGTCATATACTGACTACAGAAGATATGGCCACGGCACTGGATAGATCATCCTTTTATACACTATGGATAGGGCAAGGAAACAAGATATAGGATAAAAAGTGGGAACTGTGGAATAAGATGGCAACTACTGCTGTAATGTTAGGAGAGGGAAAAAATCATATGCTGCATCAGTTACTTCGGAAAATAATGGAAGGGAGGACAGATGGAGAAAAATGTTGCATTTTACTTCCAGCTGCTTGTTGCTCAGTTAATCACCACTGAATTCTCATCTTTTTATTTGAGTGTGAAACACATGAATAGAGACTTTATTTTCTCCAAGATGGCAAGCCATGTCTTTTTAGAGACTGGGGCTGTGGCATCAGACTCCATACTGGGGGTCGGGCAAAGCGGCTTGTGCTCTACTTAAAAAACACTCATTTAACTTTCTACCAGTTATGTATTTATGATTTCTGAGGAATCATCAGCAAGTTGTTGACAGCCTAGCAGTCAGAACTCTAGGCAGTAACTAAAGCAATTTATTTACTTCTTTATATTGGTTTATCAGGTTAGAGCATTGATGAAGTGTGACAATTACAGGCCCTACCTATAACATTACAACAGAGTATAATCACCATAACACAAATGGAACATGCAATACAAATGCAAGACAACAAGTTCTAGTGCACTGTACATAAATTCACTATGAT
The DNA here is from genome assembly GCF_019279795.1 of Protopterus annectens. Classification (NCBI taxonomy): domain Eukaryota; kingdom Metazoa; phylum Chordata; order Ceratodontiformes; family Protopteridae; genus Protopterus; species Protopterus annectens. The sequence goes on from NC_056737.1 coordinate 1,201,823,308, forward strand.
AGAAATATATGTTATCAAAAAGCTGTGGTTTAATCAGAGTTCCAGAGACAAATCACCATTCTGTGGAGAATGGCTTTTGGTAAGATAACTGGTTTCAAGGGTCACTGTTTATTACAGTGATTAGGAGGTAAGACATTTTAATTCAGCCTCTATGTTTCACTGCTGTGCTACACAAATCTGTTCTACAACTCATTTGAGAAAAGGAGACATAATACATTTGAAGCTTCTGAACGAGCTGCAAAATCTGTGGAGTATAGAAACTATGGAATAACGTTATTCAAGATTTAAGCATACAAACATGGTACAGAATGCAAATTTAGAATTGATGTTTTGTAGCAGGGGAATCTAAGAATATCTTCACAGCAGCAATGAGTTACAATAAATGTAGTTAGAAAGGTTAAAACATATGGTATACAGATGTTCTTCTCATCAAACTGAACAGGGAGAGGGTCACAGTGACCTCTCTATTAGGGGCCAGGATCTGTGAAATCATTCATGCACTCAAGTAACTGAGCCAAAAGCACCAGGGTGACTGTCATTGTACACTTTCCTCACTATAATGCAATCTCAGAGTTAGTACATATAGTTAGCATGGGGTGTAGGGCTGGTGCAGAGCCTTGGTCTAAAGCTGAACGCCAAAAATGTATAATAGTTTTCTTTGGAAAGTCAGTCACCCTGGGGAAATACTATACAGACAATACATATGTGGACAGTTACTTGGTCTTTGACTATCACGTGTCTACTCTTGAAAGGAAATCAATCTATATTGCACAACTTATAAGTAAAGGTAAGGCATCCAGGTCAAAGGATGTCATTGTCCCTCTGTATACAGCTCTATTAGACCAAATATTGAATACAATGCTCCCTGCGGTATATATCTGACCAAGCATATGCAACAACTGGAACACCTACAGAGGTTTCTTAAAAAAAGAATACAAGATGTTAACAGCATTGAATATGCAGACTGCCTCAGTCTTCTACAGACTGCTGAGAGATGTTCTGTGCCTGCCTTGCAAGACATCATCTGACTCAGCACTCATGGACGTGTTGCACATCTGCAAGTTTAACAGCATTAGAAATTTAACATCTTAGGACCTACATTTTGTTTGTAAGATAAACAGACCATGTTGGAGGCATACTTCTCAACTGTCCAGATTTTTGCCTCATAGTTTTGGTATGCTCCTCATAAAATTTGTGGTTTTCTTGATTTTTTGGCAGATCAGTGAGGACTGAATTCACTCTATTTTATTTTTATTTATTTAACATTTGTTAACCGGGAAAGTCCAACTTGGAACAAAGCCAATTTTCAGCAGAGGCCCAGGGAGAACGGCTCCAGATGCATGTCTTTGTAGTGTGGGAGGAAACCGGAGCACCAGGAGGAAACCCACACAAACACAGGGAGGACATGCAGACTCCTCACAGAAGACACCCCAGCCAAGAATCGAACTGGAGAATCTCTTGCTGTGAGGCGACAATGCTACCACTGCACCACTGCGCTGTCCAAGCTCCTATATAATGGCAGTCATTTGAGTTTCAGACTTCATATCTTTCAAAAAAATGCATTGTAACACAATGCCTTCTGTTCTAGTAACTTTCTAAGTTTTAAAGAGCAAGATTTAAAATGTGTCCCTATTTTGGGGCTTTAATCACCCATTATTTTTGGCTTTGTCCAGATTTTTTGTACCAAGAGGTAGAGAGCTGTAGTTGGAGGTAGAGACCATGTGTCTTGGAGAATACCCCTACTCTGGAACAGGCTTCCCATCCATGTGAGACTACACCAAATCTGGAACAGGCTTCCCATCCATGTGAGACTACCCCTACTCTGGAACAGGCTTTCCATCCATGTGAGACTGCCCCTCCTCTGGAACAAGCTTCCCATCCATGTGAGACTACCTCCTACACTGGAACAGGCTTCCCATCCATGTGAGACTACCCTTACTCTAGAACAGGCTTCCCATCCATGTGAGACTTCTACTACTCTGGAACAGGCTTCCCATCCATGTGAGACCACCTCTACTCTGGAATACGCGTTGCATCCATGTGAGACTGCCCCTACTCTGGAACAGGCTTCCCATCCATGTGAGACTACCCCTACTCTGGAAGAGGCTTCCAATGCATGTGAGACTATCCCTAGTCTGAAACAGGCTTCCCATCCATGTGAGACTACCCTTACTCTGGAACAGGCCTCCCATCCATATGAGACTACCCTTACTCTGGAAGAGGCTTCCAATCCATGTGAGACTGCCCCTACTCTGGAACAGGCTTCCCATCCATGTGAGACCACCCCTACTCTGGGACAGGCTTCCCATCCATGTGAGACTACCCCTACTCTGGAACAGGTGTCTGATCCATGTGAAGCAGAGTTAGTCTCTGACCCTATTCAAGCACAACCTGGACTAATTAAGGGGGAATTTGAAATTTACCCCTAGACTGGCACCCTTGTCCATGTAGGGCAGTGCAGTGTGTAAATTATTTGCCACTTAAACGCAAGTAGATTCCACTTGGTTACTTATACTGTCATTTACAGAATGGGAAAACATGACTAGGCTTGAAAGGACTTCCTGTGGCCAATAACCTAGCAATCACCTTTGAATCTGTCGTTAGGGGATAAGAGGTATGGACTGATTGACATGTTACCGATTACGAGCTGGAACACTTAATGTGGTCATTACATGTAAGTGTTGGGGAATTTAAAGGTATTACAGCTGAAACCATGTTTTTTTATGGTGCAAAACGAAGATAAGAAACAGCATAGAAAACAGAATTGTAAATTATTCTGTACAAAATGTGAAAATGCAGCACATTTTGAATTGACTGTGTAGGGGAAACAGTAGAAAGAATAACGTGTACATATAGAAGAAGTACCTGACCCTTTAGAGGATAGTGAAATGAAACAAGAGGGCAGATTCAGAATGAAAAGTGGCAGCCTATGTGGCTTGTATATACACAGACAGAAATGATAATATGCATTATAATGCTACTATAAGTGTGGATCAATCTATACAATTGAGAAATGAATCTGATATTTTGTAAACAGAAGGGGAGATGCCAGAGAAAACTGAGGTATATATTCAAGGGAACGAATAGAAAAGGTATATAGGGCAGTGAACAAGTAATGGAAAAAGAAACAAAATCTTGTTTGCCTTCTAAGAGGGAGAAAAGGATAATGTTAAACATTGTCATTCAGTGTTAACAGTATTAAGTTGCATTGTAAAACGTTATTTCTATTCAAATTGTGTAAACTTTTACCAAGTAACATTATTTGTTTAAGCAATATCGAATTTACTAATAAAGGATAAAAAGGATTGTTTGAAATGATATGATAGCAAGGAGTAAATAAATAAATAACATTGGTGAACTTACAGTCTACCTTAGCTTTGAACAATTTTATGGTTGTGTAGCAGAGTTTTATAAGTTCCCAAAAGGAATCAGTCTTAATAAATTATTAACCTTTAAACAGTTGAAGCTTTGCTGGTTTTGGGCATGTTGAATCTTTTTCTGACCTTTTCACAATGAAAGGAGTGACTAAACCCTAATTATATAATCTATTAATACTGCTTGATGTGGCCCTAGTACTGTATAGTACTTGGAACATTTTTCAGAAATACTCTTTTGACTGACAGACTTTATTTGATTAACTGCAGGGGGTTCTAGAACATCCCCATCTCTACATATGGGGAATACATTAGCTTAAATTTTAACTAGGTTAAGCTATTATAAAGGGACAGTGTGAAGCTGTGATGTCATAAAGCATGAGACGGTTCCTGGTACATATTCATGTTTTCTTCAATATGATGCAGAAGAAGTATTTTGCTAAATTCAATTCCCTTTTTCCGTCCCATATTATAATGCAGTAAGTCACTCAAAAGAATACTGATGCTACTCCATTAAATATTCTAAGAGAATAGTTAAATTATGGAAAATGATGCACATATAAATATTGGTCCAAACCTACTTCATGCCATGGGACTTGGCTGCTTGATGGCCACTGCGATCATTATGTATTTTCATCAGTGGTATAAATGACACTCTGCATATCAAGTATTATGTGCACAATTTCCAAACTTTCATATATTTTTGCTCTACATAGTTGGAGTTCATTCAGTAGAATATGGTTAGCAAAAAGATGGTATGACAGGACATAAAAACCATAGACATACTAAGTCAAGACATCAAGGGTAGGGCAGATAAGAAACTATACATCTCTTAAAGAAAGATAAAATGGATTTTTTTGAGTTCACAGAAAATATGTTAGAAGCAAAATTGTAAAGAAGGTGTCTGGTTTCTCAGACTATTTCGCTTTAAGGAGAATTTGGGCCAAACCGGGGAAATATAAGGATGTGGAAAGGAATAAGAAGTGTAAATGGAACAGAATAATACATTAGTCAAGGAGCAAATAGAGCAGATGTGGAAACATAATAAGGATACGAGAGCTTTGTTATACAAACTAGACACAATTCTGCCTAGTTTTAAAGAGAAATATAAGAAGGGATGTATAAAGTGAGACATATGCTACAGGAATTTGGCTAAAGAAAATACAGATCATTAAGAAAAGGATATAACACTGTATTAGAAATTAAAGGGAGAGGCATAGATGAAATAAAGAAATCTTTTATTAAAACTTAAAGAGAATGAAATGTATTGCATGGAGACAGAAGCTGTCAGCCAAAGGTAAGAAATAAGAAGTCCTTCTTTTATTTAGTATACTGAGAAGAGACAAAACTGTAATGAGCTGCTTAAAACCAAGAATGTAATTGTTATAAACAAGAAGAGATGGAAGATATGGTACAGGATTATGCAAATGAGGTAGATAATGCAGAAAACAAAAGACTGGAGCATACCTAGCAACTGTCCAGATTTTCACAGAATGTCCAGATTTTTGCCTTTTATTTTTGGTTTGTTTTTCATACAATTTGTGGCACTTCATTGAGGATTGAAGTCACTAAATAATGACAGATATTTGCATTTCAGAATTCTTATCCTTCAGAAAATGTATGTTAAAAGAAAGCATTTTATTCTAGCAGCTTTCTAAGATTATAAGAGCAATATTTAAACATTGTCCCTGTTTAGGGGCCTTTGTTCTGCCATCATTTTTGGTTTTGCCCAGATTTATTATGCTAAAAGGTTGACAGGTATGCACTGGAGTACAGGAAGAAGAACTGGAGTGCTGTAAAATATCCAGGAAGAAAAAAAGACCTATAAGAAGAACTTACCCTGGCAGAGGTAAACATAAATTAAATGAACAGATGTTGAAGGAGCACACTACACAAAGAATGGTTAGAGCTGGAAGTGAGTTTTACTTAGAAATGAAGGAAGAAAATAAAAAGCAGTTTGCAAGACTAAAAAATGGATAACACCTGCAAAAATCAACTTTATTTAGATGGGAAACAAAAAGAAGTTCTTAAGGAAAGTCATTTCATTGTGTCGTACAGACTGAAAAATTATACTCAAAATTCTTCAAGCAAGAATGTCAGGAATAATAAAAAGATGTATTAATGAAAGAGGTGTATGGGATGCAGGGAAAGGATAGGAGTACTAACAGTTGATAGCATAGCTAGTGAAGAAAAAATGCTAATATGGAATTTGGATGATTTTGATGTAGAATATATAATTGCGGGAAAAGCTTAAAAGCTCCTATTTTGAAAAATGTTTAAAATATATGTAAAAGAATATAAAAATAATAAGAATTATATTTTAATCAATGGATGGCTTGAGAGAGATAAATTAGAGATGTTGCTGGGGTTAAAATAAAGATGCCTCTTGACTGAATTGCTTTACGTTAGCTATAACTGTAGTTATATGCAAACTCAAACAACAAATAGCAGGAAGATGGAAATCGTGGATTGGTCTCTTTATTAATCACATTATCATATGCAGGTGATGTCATAACTGTGACAAAAACAGACAAAGAAAGCAATGCAGGTGTTGCATTGATTATTAGGTCAGGTTTTGTTTATTTAAAATAAGGATAAAAGCAAGGATTTTACAGATATTATGAAAATCAGAGTGATTCATTTTACCAAGAAAAATTTGCAGGATTAGGTATTACTTTTGGAGAAGATGCTTGCTTGTAGAATAGGAGGACAGATTAGGTATATAAACCTAAAGAAATAGTTGGAAGGATGAATTCAAGATTTATTTTTAGAATACATGATTTTTGATAAACTCAGTTATATTACATTAGCTTGCTTATGACTGGCATATTTAGGCTGCTATTCATAGTCCAGGGTTTCTCATTTTCTTAGTGGTAACCAACAAAGAGAGGCACTATGTGGCTATGCGAATTCTGGACTTGCAGGTTGAATACGTAAATGCAGATGTCTTTTTAAAAACATGCCACCCTATCACAAAGTCATAATATGCTTAAAGCATATAGGGGGTAGCTGATACACAGATAAGGGGCATTACACATTTGTGTGTCAGCAGGATTCATAGAGATGAATCCATAATGAGCTCATTTGCACAACAAATCTGTCAATGGCCCTGAATTTATTCCAGTAAGAAACAATTTTACAGAAGAATACACAGATACATGGGGATAGGAAAAGGTTAAATTTGGTGTCAGGAATGTGCTTGTGCATACGTGGACAGACTACTGAAGGGGATCTTTGGGGGGAAATGTTCATTTTGATGTCAGTGAAGTGCTTGTTCAGTGAAGTGCTTGTGCATACATGGGCAGGCTACTGAAGGGGTCATTGGGGGAATGTTAAATTTTGATGTCAAGAATGTGCTTATGCATAACTGGGCCAACTACTGGAGTGGTCAATGGGGTAAACATTTCATTCTGATGCCAGGGACATGCTTTTGCATGCATGGGCAGAATACTGAAGGTATCATTTGGTGAAATGTTTCATTTTGTTGTCAGGAATGTGCCTATACAAACATGGCAGACTATTTAAGGTGTCATTAGTGGAAAAGTTTCATTTTGATTTCTGGAACATGTTTATGCATACTTAGACATACTGCTGAAGGGACATATGGGGAAATATTTCATTTTGGCTCGTGTACATACTTGGATATGTTTTTGAATGGATCAATGACGAAATGTTTCATTTTGGTGCTTCTGCATACTTGGATATATACTTCTAAAAGGATTGGTGAGGGAAATGTTTCATTTTGGTGGTTGTCCATACTTGGGTATATACTGCTGAAGGGATTGGTGAGGGAAATGTTTCATTTTGGTGCTTGTGCATACTTGGGTATATATTGCTGAAGGGATTGGTAGGGGAAATGTTTCATTTTGGTGCTTGTGCATACTTGGGTATATATTGCTGAAGGGATCGGTAGGGGAAATGTTCCATTTTGGTGCTTGTGCATACTTGTGTATATACTGCTGAAGGGATCAGTGAGGGAAATGTTTCATTTTGGTGCTTGTGCACACTTGGGTATATACTGCTGAAGGGATCGGTAGGGGAAATGTTTCATTTTGGTGGTTGTCCATACTTGTGTATATACTGCTGAAGGGGTCGGTGAGGGAAATGTTTCATTTTGGTGCTTGTGCATACTTGGGTATATACTGCTGAAGGGATCGGTGAGGGAAATGTTTCATTTTGGTGCTTGTGCACACTTGGGTATATACTGCTGAAGGGATCGGTAGGGGAAATGTTTCATTTTGGTGCTTGTGCACACTTGGGTATATACTGCTGAAGGGATCGGTGAGGGAAATGTTTCATTTTGGTGCTTGTGCACACTTGGGTATATACTGCTGAAGGGATCGGTGAGGGAAATGTTTAATTTTGGTGCTTGTGCATACTTGTGTATATACTGCTGAAGGGATCGGTGAGGGAAATGTTTCATTTTGGTACTTGTGCATACTTGGGTATATACTGCTGAAGGGATCGGTGAGGGAAATGTTTCATTTTGGTGCTTGTGCACACTTGGGTATATACTGCTGAAGGGATCGGTAGGGGAAATGTTTCATTTTGGTGGTTGTCCATACTTGTGTATATACTGCTGAAGGGGTCGGTGAGGGAAATGTTTCATTTTGGTGCTTGTGCATACTTGTGTATATACTGCTGAAGGGATCGGTAGGGGAAATGTTTCATTTTGGTGCTTGTGCACACTTGGGTATATACTGCTGAAGGGATCGGTGAGGGAAATGTTTCATTTTGGTGCTTGTGCACACTTGGGTATATACTGCTGAAGGGATCGGTGAGGGAAATGTTTAATTTTGGTGCTTGTGCATACTTGTGTATATACTGCTGAAGGGGTCGGTGAGGGAAATGTTTCATTTTGGTGCTTGTGCATACTTAGATATATTGCTGAACAGATCAGAGAGCAAATGTTTCATGTTGGAGCTTGTGCATACTTGAACATATTGCTGGAGCAATTGCTTGTGGAAATGTTTCATTTGGTGCTTATGAATACTTGGACAAATTACTGCAGAGATGGCTGAGGGGAAGTTAGTGGATTGCAACTGTGATATAAAAGACAAAGCACCACATTTAACTTAGGATGTGCGTACTGCTTGGATATTGTTCTATGAAATGTAAGAACATCTCATTAGCCTCCATCACTTTACACAATTTCTCATTTGCATCTCATTATACTTAAGGACTTTCGCATTAGAGTAAATGGCGTCTGTGAATCTCACCTTTGTTATGATCATTTGTAAACAACAGAGATACCCCCAACACATCCGTGCAAATGATTCTGAATTCTAGTCTTAGTTTTTCAAAAGAACAGAAAACTCACAACAGAAAAATGTAGTATCACATATTACTTTTACATTGTTGGGAATCCAGATTAAATCCCACGAAGTGAGAGAAAATGTACTATGAACAAGACACAGGAGAGGTGTCTGGGATATTTTTATTCTCCACAATTTATTTTTTTATCTGTCTATCTATGTATCTGTTTAAGGGATTTGAACATTTTTTTAATTCGAGTCTTTAAAAGTTTAATTGTTAAAAAGTATGAACATTATTGGAGAGGAGTTGTTTGTAAATCTTTTCTAGCTAGTTTCACTGTGTGTAAGGTATTAAGTGGAAAGTTTCTCCATTGGTTAAACATCTGTTTGTTTGTTCTGATTTCCTGCCAAGGAGTGTATCATATAATTGATTTGTTTGCAGTTAAAAGCATTCTCTAGAGTCTCCTTGCTCCTTCATCTGTTTAAAACTTTCATTTAAAGGTTCACTGCTGTTTTTTCCGCTGTGATAAACATTCCTATAGTGTTTTCTGCCTAAGTAGTGTAGGTAGTAGCTGTAGCATTGTCCATATTCAGGATTGTGTTTCTGGACCTAGTTGTTTGTTTGCAGAGGCTGTGTGTCTGAGCACATTTTCCAGGCCATCTTAGTTTAGCAAAGCCATTTTACACTTCAGTGAGAGTGTAGTGCTTATGGTCATTGGCTGATATGGGTTACCTGAACTACAGCTTGAAGTAAGTACCCCACTGGTTCTTTCAACCTTTTTTAAAGTTGTTTCAGGTTTCAACCTTCTGTCACTTAAGAAGTTACCTTGTGAGTATTTCAGCCATTTCACACAGAGCTAATCGGAGGAGGAGCACTGAGCAAAATTCTGATCTGTGATATATAACATTAAGTATCCTGTTTTTTTGCTTATTTTACTAGTTATTGCTTCTTTTAGATATTTATAGCACTTTTATTGGCTGCTGCATACTTTTTACCATATTTTATAGCTATAAACTAATCTGTACGGGTGTACTAAAATTGTCTGCCTCACAGGGCCTGATAAATAAGGTTTTTACTGTCACACTGTTTGTGAATCTTTTTTGGCCAGTTTCACTATGTGTAAGGTATTAACTGGAAATTATCTCCATTTGTTAAACATCTGCTTGTTTGTTCTGATTTCCTGCCAAGGAGTGTATCATATAACTGTTTTGTTTGCAGTTAAAATCATTCTCTAGAGTCTCCTTGCTCCTTCATCTGTTTAAAACTTTCATTTAAAGGTTCACTGCTGTTTTTTCCGCTGTGATAAACATTCCTATAGTGTTTTCTGCCTAAGTAGTGTAGGTAGTAGCTGTAGCATTGTCCATATTCAGGATTGTGTTTCTGGGCCTAGTTGTTTGTTTGCAGATGCTGTGTGTCTGAGCACATTTTCCAGCCATCTTAGTTTAGCAAAGCCATTTACACTTCAGTGAGAGTGTAGTGCTTATGGTCATTGGCTGATTGGGTTTACCTAAACTACAGCTTGAAGTAAGTACCTCACTGGTTCTTTCAACCTTTTTTTAAAGTTGTTTTAGGTTTCAACCTTCTGTTACTTAAGAAGTTACCTTGTGAGTGTTTCAGCCATTTCACACAGAGCTAATCGGAGGAGGAGCACTGAGCAAAACTCTGATCTGTGATATATAACATTAAGTATCCTGTTTTTTGCTTATTTTACTAGTTATTGCTTATTTTAGATATTTATAGCACTTTTATTGGCTGCTGCATACTTTTTACTATATTTTATAGCTATAAACTAATCTGTACAGGTGTGCTAAAATTGTCTGCTTCACAGGGCATGATAAATAAGGTTTTTACTGTCACAATGTTTGTAAATCTTTTTTAGCTAGTTTCACAATGTGTAAGGTATTAACTGGAAATTATCTCCATTTGTTAAACATATGCTTGTTTGTTCTGATTTCCTGCCAAGGAGTGTATCATATAACTGATCTCTTTGCAGTTAAAAGCATTCTCTAGAGTCTCCTTGCTCCTTTATCTGTTTAAAACTTTCATTTAAAGGCTCACTGCTATTTTTCTGCTGTGATAAACATTTCTGTTGTGTTCTCTGCCTAAGTAGTGTAGATAGTAGCTGTAGCATTGTCCATATTCAGGATTGTGTTTCTGGGCCTAGTTGTTTGTTTGCAGAGGCTGTGTGTCTGAGCACATTTTCCAGGCCATCGTAGTTTAGCAAAAGCCATTTTACACTTCAGTGAGAGTGCTTGTTTATGGTCATTGGCTGATTGGGATTACCTGGACTATGGCTTGGAGTAAGCACCTCATTGGTTCTTTCGAGTTTTTTTTAAAGTTGTTTCGGGTTTCAACCTTCTGTTATTTAAGAAGTTACCTTGTGCGTGTTTCTGCCATTTCACACAGAGCTAATCGGAGGAGGGGCACTGAGCAAAACTCTGATCTGTGGTATATAACATTAAGTATCCTATTCTATGCTTATTTTTACTAGTTATTGCTTATTCTAGATATTTATAGCACTTTTATTGTCTGCTGCATACTTTTTACTGTATTTTACAGCTATAAACTAATTTGCATGGTTTTACTAAAATTGTCTGCCTCACAGGGCCTGATAAATAAAGTTTTTACTGTCACAATGTTTGTAAATCTTTTCTAGCTAGTTTAACAGTGTGTAAAGTATTAACTGGACATTTTCTCCATTTGTTAAACATCTGTTTGTTTGTTGTGATGTTCTGCCAAGGAGTGTATCATATAACTGATTTAGTCCCCCCCCCCCTCTATTGGTATCATGTTTTTATACTTAGTGGCTTTGCAATTGGCTGTCCCACCTGTAAATTTGATGTGGGATACTCCTCCCAGTCTAGTGTCATAGGTTCATAGGTTGGTACTAGGCTATCGGCCCTAGGGCCTATACAAGCCTAGCCATAACAATTCCCTGGATATTTCTTCCCACAATATTTACTTCCCTGGACCCCTGTCTAGCAGGGTGACTGACATGATCCCTGGGGTGAATTTCCTATCTCCTATCCAATTGTCAAGGTTCCTTTTGAAGAGGGCCAAGGAGGTACTCTGCTTGACATGTATGGGCAGTCTATTCCAGAGTATGGGGTGTCTCTGGGTCAGGAACCGATCCCTCCAGCATGTTTTGTTCATTGTGATGACAAGGTTTAGATCCCTGGAGCATGTGGCTCTGAGGGACTGGGATTTCTTTAAGTGGAGCATGTCCAACAGATCAGGGTTTGACATGACCTTGTATGTTAAACAGAGATTGCCTCTGAGTAGACAATATGACACAGAGTATAGCTGGATTTTTTAGATGGTCAGCATAGGGCATCTGCTTTAGGCCTGTGATTCTTTTAGTAAGGTATTTCTGCAGCCTTTCCAGCTGCTGCAGATGTTTTGTAAGGTACATACCAAATGGAGCGTTGTATTCTATAATGGGTCTAATGAGGGATGAGTACAGTGGGACAGTGACCTCCTTTTTCCTGGATGAAAAGCCCTTAGTGATGAGATGTGCCACATAAAATGATTTCCTGACTGTTGTGGCAATGTGGTTATTGAAGGTGAGACCACTGTCCTCCTGTGTCCCTAAGTCTCTCATCACACTTTCTGTGTTTAGTGTACTGCCACCTATGTGGTAATTAATGGGTACATGTTTTTTCCCAAAGGGGATAACTATACATTTCTTGGCATTAAGCTTGAGCCCATTAGCTTGAGTCATTAGCTTATTCTACCTAATACAGAGAGAACATCTCAGAAGGCCAACCCACTTAGTTTCTTAACCTTGAATTATCTTCTGCTCCTCCTTTCTCCCTTTCCACTTTACTAAAAAAAAAAAAAAAAAAATATCCCTGTGTTCTGACTGAGTGTGCATCTAAGATGATAAGTATATTTTTGGCACTTTTTAACTGTTCAGACTTGAATAAAACAATAATTGAATTCAGTTCAGAATACATTTTGAATACATTGCATTTATTTAAACTGTATTTGCTTTAATATTGCTACACACAAATGTGCTAGCTTGCACTGCATTTGTATTGTTTTTAGTGCTGTTTAAGCTACTTTTCTGTAAAAAAAAATGATAAGCTTGTTTCCTGCCTTTCCTGTAACTAGTCTAGTCCAGATACAGATTTGCTGTATTCAGGACTGCATGTAAGCTTCTGAGCCCCCCAAGCCTTTCTGTGTTGGAGGGAAGCCTTCTAACTTATCAGTGGGAGTGTTAAGCACTAGGTACCTTATCTACTACAAGAAGAGTGATTTCTGGCCCAGAAATTGTAGTTTATTGGCCATTTGGGCAGTTTTTCATCTCTTTCAACTTTGTGGTTTAAAAGCCCATGTTTGCGCTTTTCCTGCCTTTCCTGTAACTAGTCTAGTCCAGATACAGGTTGCTGAATCCAGGATTGTATGTAAGCTTCTGAGCCCCCAAGCATTTCTGTGTTGGAGGGAAGCCTTCTAACTTATCAGTGGGAGTGGTAAGCACTAGGTACCCTATCTACCACAAGAGGAGTGGTTTCCGGCCACACTTGCACCACACCACATGGAATGCATAGCCCTCTAGAACACACACCAGCACTGCCTTCAGATAAAAACACAAACCACACACCTACCTTGGCAGAGGCTCTCAATAAAAATCTACCTAAACAGTAGAGACCTCCAAGGCAGAAACACACTCGACCAACACAACACAACACTAATCACCAGACTCATAACTCTCCTAAACAGTGTACCACTCAACCAAAGCCCCTAAGGGAAAACAGCATGCCCAACACACTAGTCATAGGTGGCTTGATAGTGAGGCACAGTGATGTCCCACTTACTAGTGTGAATAAGGAGAAAGTAACAGTCAGCTGCCTGTCAGGTGCCAGGATCCGCCACATAACGTACACACTCAGTTCCCTCAACAACAGGTACAAATATGACTCTGTCATTGTACATATGGGTGTGAATGACCTGAGATGTACCTCTCTGGACTACATGAAAAGAGACATAGAGGAGCTCTCAGATTATGTAGCCCAAGTGGGTATGACCTTAACCCTGAACAACATCCTACCATCACCCAAAATGATACCAAAATGATACCACAGTACAAACAGAAAATGATTAATTTCAACAATTGGCTAAGTTTCTGGTGTCATTCTAAGGGGATCCAGTATCTGTCTGCCTGGGACGACATGATTGACAGACCTCAATGCTTTGCCAGATATGGTCTGCATCTGTCACCCCTGGGCTTCCGGATACTGGCCAAGGCTCTTGTCACCCCTATAGTGCCTTTTTTAGGAGGTGTTCCAAAGACCAAATTACCACCATAACAGCTACAAACAAATGCAATCTGAGGGTCATGATGCTCAATGCTAGTAGTCTAAATCTCAAAATGCGCTCACTTGAAGCACTCCTTAAAATGGAGAACATCAGCATTTGTGCTGTGACAGAGACTTGGTTCAAGGCAGCAGAAAGCACCACTGCACTACCAGGCTATAACTCATTCCACACTTTTCGGCCCCAGAACTTGGACCAAAGCTCCAAATGCGGCGGTGTTTCCATATTCATAAAGAATGTGCACACCTCCAGACTGGTAGCCCAACATAATGCATCAGAGATACTTTCAAGTGCAGCTAACATTGGGTAAGACAGTGATTCACGTTGCAGCCTGCTATATGTCCTCAACTATGTCCCAAGACTCATACTCTGCATTTCTAAGCACCCTGGAAAATATTAGGGTCCAACCTAACACTGTCATACTGGGCAACTTCAACTACCCCTCCATTAACTGGGAAAATGACTCATGTACCAATACACCTGCCAAACGGTTCCTGGAATTCATTAATTCCAATGCCCTGGGCCAGCTCGTTCTTACCCCCCACTAAAGGTAGCAACATCCTTGATCTGGTCATTACTAACATGGGTGACCATTGCTCTACACCAGTAGTTAACTCCTCCTTGGTTAGATCCGACCACAAACTAATCATCTTGGAAATCCACCCCCCCACACACACACACAAAGGTAACCATCATTAAAACTTCTCCAGAGCTAACTTTGGCCTCCTAAAAACAGAGATGGCTAACTTCATACACCAATGCACTGTATAAACACATACACAAATGCATGGATCTCGCCATACACAATAGAACCAAGACGCTCTCCTCATAAAAAAGAAGGCGATTTGGTGGTCCCCTGCTATAAACAAACTCTACAACAGAAGGAGGAAACTGATGCAGAATCAGGTGAAGTCCCAAGAATGGAAGAACTCCCTTATCAGCCTCAACAAAAAGTTGAGGTCCCTCATGAAATCCTCTATAGCTAGCTATGAAAACAGAATTGCAGCAGATGGTAAAGACAACCACAAGGCCTTCTATAATTATGCAAAGAATCCCTAGGGCAATACTCAGATTTGCTCTGAGTTACTGCATAATGGTACCTCCTATACCGAGCCAACAGATTCAGTGCCAACTGTACCCCTCTCTCCCTCCCAAAGGACCAGTCACTATACCAGTAGATTGTCAGGCACCCCAAATTACTGCTGCACAGATTAAAACAGCACTGTCCAAGACCAAGGGACCTGACAATATCCCTGGCTGTGTTCTACATGAACTACAGAGTGAACTGGCACCTCAACTGTGTGCCCTGTTCAATCACAGCCTCACCTCAGGCTTTGTCCCTACCAAATGGTGCACTAATACAGTCATCCCTCTCCACAAAGGAGGAGCAACTACAGACCCTGGGAATTATCATTCCATTAGCCTGATGAGTCTGATATGCAAAGCTATGGAACGCATCATTGTGGACCTAATAAACAAGGATATAGGGAATCTCCAAACTCTGGATCAAACACAGTTTGGTTTTGTGAAGGGTAGATCATGCCTGCTCAACTTGGTCAGCTTCTTTAAGTCAGTCACCAGAGCTGTGGATGAAGGCAAGGTGGTTCATACAGTCTACCTTGATCTGGCAAAGACCTTTGATACCATTCTCCACTTAGGAATAATAGAAAAACTCACTAAGCTAGGCATCAACCCCTATATCATTGGGTGCATTGCAAACTGGCTCACAGGTAGAATACAGAGTGTGAAAGTTGCTGACTCCAAGTCAGACTGCTGACCAGTCATGGGTGGGGTCCCACAGGGTTCGGTCCTGGGTCCTTTCCTGTTTGGTATCTACTTCTCTGATGTCCAGGTCAACATGAAGGGACTCTGACAAAGTTCACAGGCGATTGCAAGTTTGGAGTTATTATTAACTCCCCAAGTGATGTTGACATCCTACAGAAAGGCCTTATTGAGACCATCAACTGGTGTCAAAACCATGGTCTTAAGTTCAATGCCAAAAATGTGTCATCATCCCCTTTTGGAAAAACCCTGTTCCCTTGAATTATGACATTGATGGTAGTCCACTGAACACAAAAGGTATTATAAGAGATCTGGGAACACAGGTTGACAGCAAGCTCTCTTTTGACCACCACATTGCCGCTGTGGTCAGAAAATCCTTCTATGTGGCACATCTCATTACTAAGGGTTTTGCATCCAGGAAGAAAGAGGTCGTTGTGTCCCTCTACTCTTCCCTCATTAGGGCAATCATTGAGTACAACTCCCCATTTGGTATGTACTTCACTAAACACCTACAACAACTGGAGAGGCATCAAAAGTACCTCACAAAGAGGATCCTAGACCTTAAACATTTGTCCTATATGGACAGACTCTAAAAACTTTAACTATGCTCTGTCTCATATCGCCTACTTAGAGGTGATCTCTGCTTGACTTACAAAGCCATGTCTGACCCAGCTCTATTGGAAATGCTACATCTAAAGAAATCCCAATCCCTCCGCACCACATGCTCCAGAGACCTCAACCTCATTACCACAATCAACAGAACATGCTGGAGGGACAGGTTCATAACCCAAAGACTGCCCGTGCTATGGAATAGCCTTCCCATACATGTCAAGCGGAGCTCCTCGCTGACCCTCTTCAAGACAAATCTTGATGAGTGGATGGGAAATAGAAAGTTCACCCCGGGGATCATTCCGGTGGCTTTACTCGACAGAGGCACTGGGAACTAAGGTTGGGTGGCATGATGCCGGGGTAATTCTATGGGGTAGGCTTGTAAAGGCTCCAGGGCCATTAGCCTAGTACACATCTATGAACCTACGAAAAAGGGGAATACAATAAGCAGTACTAGCTCTCTGAGTATAATACTAACATTTTTGAATTTAAGTTAAATATATAGAATATAGTTGGTGACAGATACTATTTTACCTGAGAGATGCATGGCAGAGTGTAACTGAAAACAAGAAAAGTGGTTTGGTAGGAGGAGCAGAGAGAGTTCCTGTGGAGGCCATCATTGCAATGAAAAAAACAAACAAATGAAATGCAAGCAATTTTCACAAAAAATATGTTTAGATAAGACATGTGAAATGGAAAAATATCAAATCCTGTATTTTTGAAATGTAAAAGACATACAATATCTTGGGAACTAATTGAAAATTGATGAAAATAAATATGAACATGATTGTATAATGAAATTATATGCATATACAGAAAAAAGACACATATACAGTTGATAAAGCCTTACTATGTTGTCCACAGACAATAGGGAATGAGAGATGTGGAAGTATTCTTCATAACAAAAATAGGACAGTAAAGAAATTTTGGAAAAACATCCAGTCTTAGTTGTAGCAAAAGAGATGGGGAGACTAAGCAATTTTGAAAATACCCATATATTCAAGTATGCAAATATCTAGGTGAATTGTTGGAAATTTTTATATTTAACACAGAAGTATAAGCTGTACAGATTGTTTAAAGTTTACAGTATGTAAAATGGTGTATTTTAATGCACTAGAAGTGCCATCAGCTGAGGCAAATGGGACCTTGATTTAATGTCTCATTCAAAGGACAGAACCTCAGGAGTGCAGTACCTCCTTAGATTGTACTGCAATGTCAGTACTGGATATGAATCCATATATCCAATGTGGCAACAGAGCGCATTGTCTTTTGATCTACTAGAATCAAAGGTGACTTTTCTATCTGTTCAGACTTTGGCTCTATTACCTATAATACAGAATAGTGTAGTGAGTATTATTATATAGTGTAGTGAGTATTACTATATTGTGTAGTATTATTATGTAGTGTTGTGAGTATTACTATATTGTGTAGTGAGTATTATTATATAGTGTAGTGAGTATTACTATATCATGTAGTGAGTATTATATAGTGTAGTGAGTATTACTATATTGTGTAGTGAGTATTATTATATAGCGTAGTGAGTATTACTTTATTGTGTAGTATTATATAGTGTAGTGTGTATTACTATATTGTGCAGTGAGTATTATTATATAGTGTAGTGAGTATTACTATATTGTGTAGTGAGTATTATTATATAGTGTAGTGAGTATTATTATATTGCGTAGTGCGTATTACTATATTGTGTAGTATTATTATACAGTGTAGTATTACTGTATTGTGTAGTGAGTATTATTATATAGTGTAGTGAGTATTACTATATCG
Source organism: Protopterus annectens (assembly GCF_019279795.1). NCBI lineage: Eukaryota > Metazoa > Chordata > Ceratodontiformes > Protopteridae > Protopterus > Protopterus annectens. The sequence goes on from NC_056737.1 coordinate 1,201,841,427, forward strand.
TGTAGTGAGTAATATTATATAGTGTAGTGAGTATTACTATATTGTGTAGTATTATTATATAGTGTAGTCGCCTCACAGTTAGACGTTGCTCGTTCGATTCTCAGTTAGAGCGTCTTCTGTGTGGCGACATGCATGAATGGGCATTCCTTCATTGAAGGTTGTGCTTTAGGCCCGGCAAGCCAGTACATAAAAATCTACTGCCAATCATTAGCGGACCGGAGTTCCGCTGTGGCGACCCCTAACCGGGAAAAGCCGGAAGACACAACAACAACAACAACAACATTATTATATAGTGTAGTGAGTATTACTATATTGTGTAGTGAGTATTATTATATAGTGTAGTGAGTATTATTATATTGCATAGTGCGTATTATTATATTGTTTTTTAACAGGTATTTTGTATCAGAATGATGTTCCCCAGAATGATGAACTGGATAGATATTTAATATGTAAGGATATGTAAGGATATACAATGAATCACAACAATATAGCGCTTTTTTTTTATTTTCCACTTTGGTCCGTAGACTTCCTCAGAATTCTTTTATTGGTCTTCGTTCTGCTTTTTACTAGTATATGTAAGGATATGCTTGAAGACATACAGATTACTTTAGAGAATCTGCATATGCTTCTTGCATGACTCAGGCTGACTGAGAATCTATATTATGGGAATGGATGGCTTTCAGAGAGGGGTGTACAATTCAGATGGAGACTGTAACACTATCACATAGTTTGATGAAGTGCACAGTCATCCTTATTACCAGTATGTAGATTTGTGAAGAAGCGTGTGAAAGGGGTGGATGTAATAGATATAGAGAGGTTAATGGCATTTAAGAGTTCTCCAGAATTAATATATGATGAAGAGACATGCTTCAATGATGATGATTATGGTGTGTTTCAATACCCACAATTTCATTCTCAGACCCTGCCATGGTTTGTCTATAAGAGGTTAGTTTTGAAAAGGAGAGGTGTTTGAGGAATGGTTTGCAGAGCAGGTGGTGTGTGTGAGAAGAGTTACTCATGGACAAAAAAAAAGAGTTTTGAAAGTGGTCTACCATTTCTTGTTTTTTGTTTTGTTTTATGAAACGGTGCATATAAAATAGAATGAATAGATTGTATTGTAGTGAGATAAGAAGAAAGGATTTCAGAGAGCATTCTATAAAGACGACAGTTAATAAATTAAGAAAGTAAGGTGGATTATGCCAAAAGGCATTAAGAAGCAGTATTTTAATAAATTCCTGCTAGGTCAGAAGTCTTTCATAGCCAAGCTGTAACATCAAACGTTGTCCCAGAAAGGGTTGAAAGTTAAAACATTCTGTTATCGGAAAACCTCTGATTATGCCTGTATATGTTTTGGAAGCTTTTACGGACTCATTTTTATAAGTTGTATGAAAGCTTAGATGGTGGTCCAGAGGCATCTGTGGTGTGGTTGTTTGAATATTGTGAAAGTTCAAAAACTGACTGAAGAACTGGGGCAGGTAAACTTGCTATGATAACAGCTAAGGAAGGAGTTCTGGTACTTTGGCAGCTAAGGTGGAAAAAACTCTTTGAATAGATTACCAAGGAAATGTATTTGGAATGTATGGATAGGTTTGTAGAAGATTTTTGTAAATCTAGAAACGTAGTACTCAATAAAGGCAAACACTTACAAGTTAGAAAAAGGGATCATTTCAATGAATCTGAAACTGGCTAAAGATCCCAAACTGGTTTCCTTAGATAAACCAATACCTGTTTGAAACTATATTTATGAATGTCTTTGTCAAGCTTTTACTATACTTAATATTACTTGATTAGTGCAGGTTTCTCCCTGGAAGGCAGATATTTGATAGTGTAATTCTCTAATGTTGTAAAGCAATCCAAACAGAAATGCAGGTCTTTATTGTTTATCAGTTTTGACATGAATGAAGCATTTTATCAGATTGGTTGGTCATTTATCCTTAGAGATTTGGCTAGATTTGGAATTATTGTGAGTATATAGACTTTTTCAGAAGATATAAGCTGATGCCAGTGCTCAAGTTAATTTAAAGGACAGACTGTCAAAACTCATTGTGTTCGGTTTACCATCAAAATCAGGAATCACAGTTCTTTGTTTATTTAATTGATCGAAAAATGTTGAAAATAAAAAAATTATGTAATCAAAATAATGACAGTGGTAATGTTGATAATTCACACTTTGATATTACCGACATTACCCAGGTTACCTTAACTTCCACTGATTTTTCTACTAATGTTTTGCAGGGAGGCAAGCCCCTTACACCCGCCACACCCACTGCATATTATATATACAGTCTCCGAGATCGCAGTACAATGAGGAAAAAGGTAAATTTCCCGATCCCCACAGTAATGTGATTTCCATTCAGAACATCAACCTGATATGAGGGAATGCACACAAGAATTCGCTACTGAGGATTCAAACATTTACAGATCAGCATTACAGAAACTTGCAACCATACTTTCGACCATCCACATTTCACATAACTGCCATTCCACATTTTGATGGTAAACCTTGTGTTCTCTAAGTCCACTTGTGAAGGAGCTCCCTTCATCATCCCTACATTTTGATCCTTATTTGGAGTGCATGGCCATTAAGCTGACAATTTCACACACTTGCAAGGATATTGTATAGGGATATTGAATATTATGTATCAATGTACATAGATGATTTACCGTTACATTTGGAAAAACCTTGATGATGGCCTTGTCAGTGTCTTTCAGGAATTAAGTAAGTTTGATGACATTTTGGGATATAAGATTAATAGGACAAGAACCTGAGAACTGCAAATAAACTATAAACCTACAGCAAAATACTAGAACATGTAATTTGTATAGGGGAACACATACAATAAATGTTTAGGAATTATCCTAGTGGGGGTTAATTCAGCATATTATAACATTAACATATAAAAGTCCTAAAAGGAATGCAAAAAGTGTATGACTTCTGGGAAGGTAATGCTATTGTATTTTTTACAAGGAATTTATGTAGCACTGATGAAGATTCTGCTACTAATTTTGTGTGAGTCACAGACTATGCATACATCTCTTACTGATTGGTTATACATTGCAGTATAAAGACTTGGATTGGCTTGATCTCCTACTCTAAGCTTCAACTTTCATGTACAGAAAACAGTCAATATGGCATTATCTGAACTCATAGGTTCATAGGTGATTACTAAACTAATGGAGCAACAGCCGTTATGAGCCTAGGCAACAGTACCCAGAATATGACAATATTATACCTTAATTTCCCAGATATGGGGTGGGGTAGTATCGGGGTAGTGGGTCTTTGGGTGTTGGAGCCCCGAGTCATTTTACAGACTGCCAATGTCCATAAAGGACATGGGCAGTACCCAGGGAGTGAATTTATGGTTTCTCATCCATTTATCCAAATTCTTTTGAAGTGCGAGGGATGGGCTTTGTTTCATGAAGACTGGAAGTTTACTTCGTAGATGAGGTAGTCTTTGCAATGTGAATCTGTCTCTCTGTCAAGTTCTGTTAAACTCACAAATAAGGTTTAAATCCATGGAACAGGTAATCCTCATATAATGTTTCTTGTGAATATGTAACATTTTCATCAGGGCTGGATCAGACAGTGCCTTGTATGTCAGGCATAAGTCACCGGTCAATAAATGGTATGGGATGTAGTAAAGGAGTAGGTTTTAGTCAGTCTGCATAAGACGTGTGTTTTACACTTTGTATTTTTAGGTACATGCAGAAGGGAGCATTGTACTTGATTACAGGCCCAATGAGGGCTGAGTACAATGGCAGTCTGACTTCCTTTGACCTTGAGGTCACGCCTCTACTCATAAGATGAACCACACAGAAAGATTTCATCACTACTGTAGTTAAAATTTAGGTTTGTATCTATCTGGTCCCTCATCAGTGGGTCTACTTTTAGGGGTGTGCTATCAATATGATAATTTGCAGGGATATCTGATTTACTGAAGGGTATGAGTTTGCATTTTTTAGCATTTCATTTCAGACCATGGTTTTGGCACCACTTGTTTGTCATCTTTTGGCCTTTTTGTACGATGTCAACAGGATGATTGCTCACAGACAAAGGTGCAGGAACCATAGGGTGAGGGGAGCATTCCCCCACTTTTACAGCTGCAAAACCATCCAGCACTAATTGATTACCCACAGGTACCCTGGCCATGAGGCTTCAACAATTAAAGGACCCATGCCTGCATCAGATTCACCTACACGTGGAATTTAAACTTTAGTTGAGGGAGAATGGATGATGCCTGCCTGATCAGATTTGTTGTCAGCTTAAGCTTTTAAAGAGAGTTTTCTGCTGACATACTTCCAGGTAAGGAGATGACTTTTGTTGCCCAGAGTGTTTTTTGCCGCCTCATGTTTTCTGTTTACATATGCTGCTGGGTCATTGCTGCATTATATGCTGCTGTTGTGTGTATGTGTGTGTGCATGTGTGTGGTTAGTGTTACTCAGGCTCAAACCCAGTACCTTAGGTACAAGAAGCAAGAACCTGAATTCTCTACCATACTACCACCACTTGTGATTAAAGGAGTTGAGTCCATAGCTCTCAGCTCTCCAGATTTTCTCAGAATATTTGGCTCATATGTTTGGTCTGTTCCTCTTAAAATTTGTGGTTTTCTGACAAATCAGTGAGAAATGAATTCACTAAATAATGATAACCCTTTAAATTTCAGTCTTCCCATCTTTCAGGAAACCTTGTTCCTCTTAAAATTTGTGGTTTTCTGACAAATCAGTGAGAAATGAATTCACTAAATAATGATAACCCTTTAAATTTCAGTCTTCCCATCTTTCAGGAAACACATGGTGACAGAAAACACTTTATTTTAGTAACTTTCTAAGATTATATAAGCAATATTTAAAATGTGTCCCTGGTTTTGGGCCTTTATCATCTCCCTCAAATACATTTTTGCTTTTTCCAGCTTTCTTGTGCTGGGAAGTTGAGAGATTTAGTTGAGTGTCAAGTGGATTTTACAAGGAGCTGAGAGCTTCAGGGGAAGAAAAGTTTAGTGCTGCTTATGCTATGCTGTTTGCATTATTAGTAGCATAACAGATAGTACACTTGCTTTTGATGCAGAAGGCTGTGGGTTCTACTCCCAAAATATACAGATGGATCACTGATACTGCACTGTGTTGTACTTTAAAGGGAGTGGATGCTGCAATCCTGGGAATGTCCTCCTTTGGAGGAGTTACCTAGTAACTATGAACCTGTTATCAGTTTGCCATCCATTCCCTCTTGCAATATTACTAGATTATCATTTTTAATGTAACATAGGCAATTTATTCTTCAAGGGCAACAGGCACTTTATTTGCAGATGAAACAATGAAATACAAAGTTGTTTGCTAGCAGCAACCTCTTCATAAGTTACAGATCCCTTTAATATGGAATTATTTAGATGACTTTTTCTTCTGCAGATATTTTGCATATTTACTGATATTGATGGAGTGTAATGACAGAAGTCTTAGTGGCCTTTTATGGTTAAAATTTTCTGAAATGGGTAGTTTTGTCATTATTGGTTCATACATTTTGTTTCATTGTTTCCTGGAAGACTGTTCAAAAATACAAATTTAAAGCACATCCTAACAAGTGTGCTGTATTATACAAGGAATATAATTTAATACAATCAGGAAGGTGAATCAAGAATGCATACATGTATGCATGACCCTAAAAATGTGTAAGGAGCCTATAGTTTGAAAACAGCACAGAGGTAAGCTTAGTCCTTCACTGGCCAGATGCAAAATTAATCTGGATTTTCATGCCATTTCAATGAATGTGAGTTTCAAGGGCAGAGAGGTTTATTGCTCATGCTAAGTCTGTTTTTATTGAGAGACTGTATTGTTTGTTTAGCAAATGGCTCAGTGTTTGTGCTATTTTATTTAAATTTCTATAATCATTGTACCAATAAATAAGAAAACAGTATGCATGCTGACAAGTTTGAACAGTGCTTATGGTAACTTAGGACAAATAGCCAAGTAATGGAACACTGGAGTGGCTCGGAGGGGGCTGCTGTTGCTGTAGTAGGGGCTGTGTTAGGGGATTGCTGCAGGAGGGGCTGTTCTGGGGGGGCAGTCTATTACCCTGCCTAAGGCCCCACAGAGATACCTTACTAAAAGGATGCAAGTCCTAAACAATAGGTCTTGCATGGACCACCTCAAAGCCTTATCACTATACTCAGTATCCTACAGAGTCCTAAGAGGTGACCTGAGTCTGGCATACAAGGCATCCTCCAACCCAATACTGATGGACTTACTTAACATCAGCAAGTCAAATGGCATCAGAAATACTCAGTCTAGGCATCTAAACTGAATGTTGTGGAGACATGGATATATATCACAGAGGCTACCACTGTCCAAAACAGACTATCCATTCTAGTAAAACAAAGCTCATCCCTGTCCATATTGAAATGCAACTTGGATCTAAGGATGGGTAATACAAAATGTACTCCAGAATTGCCCATCATGCCACTAATGGATAGAGGCAGTTCCTAAATGCTGCATTCCTTACATGAGTCTCCTCAAGTTATCTATGGTATGATCACAGTTATTCTCATTAGGGATAATGTACAAGTATTAGCCATGTGATAGGTAAGACCAATCAGGAAATGTTAATTCAAGCACCAAAAGGGAAACTGGCTAAGCTTAAAATGTCCTCTAAGTGAAACTATGTTGTGGTAGTAAGCAGTTTTAAAACATTGCCCTTTTTAGATCACTAAGTGCCCCTCTCACCCTCTCCCCAGCCTTCACCAGCTTCTGGCACCTCTGCTCACAGCTTAAGGTTGTCAGCGAATTTGGTGAGCCGGAGGCTCTCAACATTGACCTTCCCTTTAGAGAAGTATATACCAAACAGGAGGGGTCCCAACACTGAGCCTGTGGGACACCGCTAGTAACATTTTTTTTTTATCGGAAGTGGATTCATCTGTCCAGACAAATGTATCCTGTCAGTGAATCTGTTTGATATCCATCTGATGATCTATGGGTTTATGCCTAATGCAGTAAGTTTATATATGACCCTGGGGGGGGGGGGGTTGTGTCAAAATCCTTAGTCAGGTCTAGATAAGCAGTGTGTACCATTTTACCCTCATCCATGATCCTGGTGACTTTCTTGAAGAGGTTCATCAGATTGAACAGGCATGACCTCCCTTTGACAAATTGGGTCTGGTCCAGTGTTTGGAGATTTCCTATGTCATTATTGATCAGATCTATGACAATTCCCTCCATGGCCTTGCAAGCTTATGGGTCTGTAGTTTCCTGGGTCAGTTGATGGGCCCCTGTTGTGCAGTGGAATGACTGTTGCAGTCCTCCATTCCTCTGGGACAAAGGCCATCTGGATGCTGTAGTTAAAAAGAGATCCTATTGGCCCTGATAGATTCTGTTTAAGCTATTTAAAAAGCATCATGGAATATTGTTGGGACCCCGACCCATGGAGGCTGTGCTTTTGGCTTTAGCAAGTGGTAAGGACCTATTCCCTTCTAATGATCAGTATGGGAATGGTTGCAGGTATTTCATTGGGTATGATAGGAGGTGATGAGAGGGAGAAGTCTGAGCTGAAGTTGTCAGCCAACAGTTTTGCTCTAGTTTCAGGCTGGGTGTAAGTGTTGCTGTCATGATTAACTCAGCACATTGCTGAGCATTTCCCCCTGAGGTTACAAACACAATGAAAAAAAGCCTTACAGTTATCTTTCATCTGGGAGGCTATTTTTGCCTTGTAGTTTGCTTTGGCAGATTTGACTCACTCTATAAATTGTTTGTTTAGAGTAGTGAGTGTCTTTTTGCAGGGTTTTCTCTGTTTGTTAATGGCTTTGGGCAAGATTTTTTCCCCTTTGGATGAATAGCTGATTATGCTAGGGGCATCAGGGTGGTTTATTTTTGCCAGTAATCATAGGTTTTACTCAGACAGGTACTGCCTCCTATATGCAGTTATGAATGTGGCTGCACAGTGTGTTTGTGTACAGGATAGAGTAGGCCTCAGTGTCATTCCAGGTTCAGAAAGGCTTGGAAGTTCAATAAACTGTAATTTAGTTTGAGGTAATTGTCTTAGCAAAATTAATAGGTTTGGGGTTTGATGGGAGTTTTAATACTAAAGGAGATCATTTTGAGGCCAGATATTACCAGGCAGGAGTTAATGTATGAGAGGGATTAGCATCCTCCCATGTTCATGAGTACCAGGTCTAGGATATCTGACCTGTAATTGGTGAGCTAACTAGCTGTTCCAGGGTGCTGCCTTGAAGAAATCTGAAAACATCTGAGCAAGTGAACTATGTGTTGTAGAAGTCTCCCAGTTTATGGAGTTGAAGTCTCCCATAAGTATGGTGTTAAACTGAATGTTAAGAGATTCCAGTAGGTTTAGGTGGGAGGTGAGGTTTTTCATAATAATGTTAGGGGATCTGTAGCTAATAGGGATATGAGAGGGGGTTGCACCTCTGTTTAGTTGGGCATGGAGCAGCTCAAGTGAACCATGTTGTAGGACCAGTCTAATGGTGTAGCTGTTCTTTATGAACATGAGAACCTCTTCCCTTTGTTTTATCCTGAGATAAGAAGGGTCCAAGTATTTGAAAAGCATCGTAGCCTTTGATAGCCGAGGTGCTCTCAATGGTTCAGCACCATGTTTCTGTGACTTCACATATGTCGGCGTACTCCATGGTGAGGAATGCTTACAGAGAGTACAGTTTTTATTTAAACTCCTAGCACTGAGCAACAGTACCTTTAGGTGGTCATGAGTGACTTTTATTATGTTGGAGGGTTTAACAGCTTGGCATGGCTTAAAAAGTCACTATGGGGATAGATCAAGTTTTTGCCAGTATCTGGAAGACAAGCGGTGACAAGTGCAAACCATTGCTGGTAAAGCATTGTGGTTTGTCTATCAAGTCTCCCCAGGCAGACAGACATTGGATCCCTTCATTGTGACACCAGAAACTAAGGCAATGTTGAAGTCAATCATTTTTTGCTGGTACTGAGGCATCATCATTGGTGAAGGTAGGATACTACTCAAGGCTAGATTCATATTCACCTGGGACACACATTCAGAGAGCTCCATGATATTTCTCTTCATATGTCCAGTGAGGTATGTCTTAGGTTATTTACACCCACATCGACTATGACCATATCATACTGGTACTTGTGGTTTAAAGACCTAAGTGCATGTGTGACCTGGTGGATGCAGACAGACAGCTTACTGTGATTGGGAAACATCAGTATGTCTTACAATGGAATCCACAATAACTAGAATATTTGGCTGTGTGATGTCTTGCCTTAAGGGCTTGGAAGCAGGGCTGCTATGATTTTTTTAGAGTTATGTGTTGTGTCGGTCACTGTCTATTTTAGCATGTGGAGGGCCACAGAGATATGATTTTAGGAGGTCTTGGATGTTTGGGTAGATTACATGTGAGTACATCCACATATATTTAGGTTTGTGTGTATGTTTGTTCCTTAGTGTTGGCAATAAGTGTTTTGGGTATAACACTGACAACCTGGTTTGCATTTTTCATGTGTGCATGTGAGAGCTTTGCCTCCAATGACATTGCGTATCTATGTCTCTCACATATGTGTTTTTCAGTTTTAAAGTTAAGTGGTTATTAGCAACCATGAGGCAGTTACTACACTGCCTCAGGATGCCATTGCCCATGTCTACCAGGCCAGAAACAGAGATAATAGGAAAGCATCTAACCATATGGTTTTCAGCTCAAAAGTTGATAATGACTCCTTGCTTGCAGTCATCAGTGAACTTGGTCAGCCAAAGTCCTTCTGTGTTGGCCTGGACTTTTGAAAAGTAGATGCCAAACAGGAGAGGGCTGATGACTGAGCCCTGTGGGACTCCACTCATGACTGATCGACAGTCTAACTTGGAATCCACAACTTTCACTCTGTGGGTCCTGTCTGTGAGCCAATTTGCAACCCACCTAGTGTTGTAAGGATTGATGCCTAGTTTGAGGAGTTTATCAATGATATCTGAGTGGGGAATGGTATCAAAGGCCTTGGCTAGGTCAAGGTCGGCTGTATGCACTGCCTTATCCTCATCCACACCCTTGGTGACTGTCTTGAAGAAGTCAACCAGGTTCAGCAGGCAGGATCTCCCCTTGACAAAGCCAAACTATGTGGGGTCAAGAATTTGGAGATTGCTTATATCTTTGTTAAGCAGTTCCATGATGATGCGCTCCATAGCTTTGCATACCAGACTCGTCAGGCTAATGGGGTGATAGTTCCCAGGGTCTGTTGTTGCTCCCCCTTTATGGAGTGGGATGACTGTAGCAGTGCATCATTCATTAGGGATATAGCCTGAGGTAAGGCTGTGATTGAACAGGGCACACAGATGTGGTGCCAGTTTGTTTTGTAGCTCATGTAGGACACAGCCAGGGATATTATCAGGTCCCATGGATGTTGCATTCTTGGCTTTGGACAATGCAGCTTTTACCTGTGCCACAGAAATGGTGGGTACCAGACTTTCTTCTGGTATTGTGATCGGGCCCTTGGGGGGAAGAGAGGGGTAAAGTTTGCACTGAATTTGGCGGCCTGTATGTTGGCTGTATTTGTTGGCTCAGTATAGTAGGTGCCATTGTGCAATAACTCAGTAAATCTGGGTATTGCCTTTGAGGTTTTTGATATAACTATAGAAGGCTTTGTGGTTGTTTTTGGTGTCAGCCACAATTCTGCCTTTATAGCTGGCTTTAGTGGATTTGATAAGAGATCTCAGCTTTTTTGCTGAGACTGATGAGAGGTTTTCCAGTCTTGTGACTCCATTTTTTTTGCAACAGTTTCTCCCTTTTGTTTTAGAGTTTATTGGTGGCTGAGGACCACCAGATTGGCTTCCTTTT
>NC_056737.1:1201857222-1201867222 GCF_019279795.1 Protopterus annectens
AACAACACCTCAGATGGAATGTTATGGTGAGTACATAACTTCTTTATCTGAAGTTGTTATCTTCATTAGATCTTCAACCTGTGGGACAGAGTCCACAGCTACTAAACACCTGGGAGGCCCACATGGAAGGATATTCCAGATCATGGCGAAGCCAAAGGATACCCTATTCCTGGATATGATGTCCAACTTATAACGTGAAATGAAGGTATGAGATGAAGCCCAAGTGGCTTCACAGCAGATATCATCTAATGAAACTTTGAACCAAAAGGCTGCTGAAGTAGCCATTGAACTGGTGGAATGTGCCGTCACATGACCTGGCGAGGATAAACCCCTAACAGAATACGCCCAAATAATTCACTGGGAAATCCAATGGGGAATGGTGAACTTCGATACTGGTTTCCTCATAACGGGTTTAGGGTAGGAAATGAAGAGCTGGTCAGACTTACAGAAGGATTTAGTCCTGTGCAGGTAAAAACGTAACTGTTTGTGCACATCCAACAAGTTGAATTTATATTCCCCCTTCTTTTGAAAATTTGGAAAAAAGACCAGAAGATTATTCACCTGATTAATATTGGACTCCAAAGCTACCTTAGGGAAAAAGCATGGGTTAGGCACTCCCTTATCAGCCTCAGTAAGAAGCTGAGATCCCTCACAAAATCCTCCAAAGCTAGTTACAAAAATAAAATTGCCAAAGATTCCAAAGACAACCACAAGGCATTCCATAGTTATGTCAAGAATCTAAATGGCAATGCTCAGATCTGCTCTAAGCCACAACAGAATGACATGAAATATACTGATCCCAAGGATATTGCCAATATCCTGGCAGATCAATTCAGTGCTAAATTCACCCCCCTCTCACCCCCTTAATGGCCCATCTCAATACCGGAAGATTGCCAAATTCCAGTAATAACGACCACACAGGTAAAATAACGCACTCTCCAAAGCTAAGAATACAGCATCCATGGGACCAGATGACATCCCGGGCTGTGTACTACATGAACTACCAAATGAACTGGCACCTCACCTAAGTGTCATGTTTAATCATACCCTCACCTCAGGCTTCATGCCCACTGAGTGGCGCACAGTTACAGTTATTCCACTCCACAAGGGGAGATCCACCTTGGATCCTGGGAACTACCGCCCCATCAGTCTGATGAGCCTAATCTGCAAGGCCATGGAACATATTATCATGGAACTTATAAACGAAGATATTGGCAACCTTAAAACACTGGACCCCACCCAGTTTGGGTTAGTGAATGGCAGATCTTGTCTCCTGAACCTGATTGACTTCTTCAAATCAGTCTCCAGAGCCATGGACAAGGGTAAGGCAGTCCACACAGCCTATCTGGACCTCACCAAGGCCTTTGACACCATCCCCCACTGTGGAATCATAGATAAACTTACTAAGCTGGGCATTAATCCCTATGTCACTCGATGGGTTGCCAACTGGCTTACTGACAGAACCCACACTGTAAAAATAGCTGACTCCAAATCCAGCTCCAGACAAGTGACAAGTGGAGTACCTCAGGGTTCAGTCCTGGGACCTCTCTTGTTTGGCATCTACTTCTCTGAAGTGCAGACCAACACTAAGGGACTCTGGCTAACAAAGTTCGCAGATGACTGCAAACTGGGAGACATTATTGAATCCCCAAATGATGTCAATAATCTACAAAAGGGCCTTACAGAAACAGATGCTAGGTGCCAGAGCCATGGGCTCAAGCTCAATGCCAAGAAATGTATAGTTATCCCCTTTGGGAAAAAACATGTACCCATGAATTACCACATAGGTGGCAGTACACTAAACACCAAAAATGTGATAAGAGACTTAGGGACACAGGTGGACAGTGGTCTCACCTTCAATAACCACATCACCACAATAGTCAGGAAATCCTTCTATGTGGCACACCTCATCACGAAGGGCTTTTCATTCAGAAAAAAGGAGGTCATTGTCCCACTGTACTCATCCCTCATTAGACCCATTATAGAATACAATGCCCCATTTGGTATGTACCTCTCAAGACATCTGCAACAACTGGAAAGGCCGCAGAAATACCTCACTAAAAGAATCACAGGCCTAAAGCAGATGCCCTATGCTGACCACCTTAAAAAACTCCAGCTATACTTTGTCACATATCGTCTACTCCAAGGTGATCTCTGCTTAACATACAAGGCCATGTCAAACCCAGAGCTGTTGGACATGCTACACTTAAAGAAATCCCAATCCCCCAGAGCCACATGATCCAGGAATCTAAACCTTGTCATCACAATAAACAAAACTTGCTGGAGGGATAGGTTACTGACCAAGAGACTCCCCAGACTCTGGAATAGACTGCCCATACATGTCAAGCAGAGCACCTCTTTGGCCCTCTTCAAAAGGAACCTTGGTGATTGGATGGGAGAAAGGAAATTCACTCCAGGGATCACATCAGTCACCCTGCTATACAGGGGTCCAGGGAAGTAAATAGTGTGGGAAGAAATAGCCAGGGAATTGTTATGGCTAGGCTTGTTTAGACCCTAGGTCTGATAGCCTAGTACCAGCCTATGAACCTATGAACCTATTCACCTATCCTTAGGAAACGTCATATAAGGGGGTTTGACCAACAATGCTTGCAGCTCCAAAACCATCCTTGCAAAAGTAATAGCAATCAAGAAGGCTGTTTTCCAGGACAGAAATTGCAGATCCACAGAGGCAGAAGGCTCAAAGGGAGATGAAACTAGACCTTGTAGAACTAATGTAAGATCCCATGGCGGTGTTGGGAACTTCACTGGGGTCGAAGAAGAAAGGTGCCTTTTAGGAAGGCTTTGCAATGCTTTGAGGATGCTAAGGAAGCCATATTATCACCTACATGAAAATTTAAAATCGCTGCAAGTTGGACCTTGACCATAGAAGAACTGGCACCTTGCTGAAAAATCTCTGCCAAAAATTCCAAAACTGCAGAAACCAGGTCAGTGAAGGGATCTAGGGTGCGCTGTGAGTCCCAGATAGAAAAATTTTCCATTTGCTGGAGTACACCTTTTTGGTGGAAGTATTATGAGACGCCACCAGAATCTTTTTGACAGGGGAAGATAAACCAGGAGTCCTGGCTATCATGGGAACTAGAGCAGCCAAGCAGTAGGCTTCAGACTGCCCAGGACTAGATGGGAAATCCCTGACAGAAGAGAAATAAAATCCAGAACTGAATCCAACTTTCATGGTGGAGCCACCAGATGAGACCACAGAGAGGGGAACCAGTTCTGACAAGGCCAGAATAGGGCGATGAGGATAACTAAGCTCCCAGCCTGTGAGCTTTCTGGAGGAATTTTGGAATCAATGGAAGAGGAGAATAAGCATGCAAAAGACTGGGGGGCCAAGCATGAATCAGAGCATCTCTGGGGGCTTCCCCCGGTGGAGGGTTCAGAGCGAAGAACTCATTGAATTTCATATTGGAAGATGAGGCGAAGAGATTGGCAAGGCTGACTCCACATGAGAAAGATCTGTTTTGCTACTGAAGGATTCAGAGACCACTCATAAGGCATCAGGATAGACCTGCTGAGCCTGTCCGCTAGAATGTTGGACCTCCCCGTAATGTGCATTGCCACCAGAAACCGGCCAGTGGAGATCGCCCACTCCCACACTCTCATGGCTTTGTGACATAGAGGGTAAGACCTGGTTCCCCCCTGTTTGTTGATGTACCAGAGCACAGAGATATTGTCCATCTAGATTGCAATCATCCCTGGGGGAAGATGGGCATGGAGACCCTGCAACACTAGAAGCACTACCTTCATCTCCAAGATGTTGGTATGCAATCTGGTCTCATAGGAGGACCATGTGCCTTGGACTGTCCTTCCTGAGCAGTGCCCCCCCCCCACCCTAGTAGGGAGGCAACCATAGTCACCATGGCCAAGGGGAAAGGCAGAAGAATGAAGCAATCCCAAATCAGCTCAGGGGAATGAATCCTCCACAGAAGAGAGTCCTTGCACACTCAAAAGTCTCGAACAGGATGAGACAAGGAGAGATCTACTATGGACCATTGGACCAAAAGGGTCCATTAAAGAACCCGCATATGAAAACATGCCCTAGGCAAGATATTGATAGTGGCCACCATGGACCCCAATGCCCTTAGTACCATCTCCGCTGTCAGTGGCTGAGCTTGAAGAATGCAAAGGACATGTAGCTTCAGAGACTGCATCCTCTCCGAGGTAAGAAAGGCTTTGGTTTGAATTATGTCCAATCAAGCCCCAATGAAATCTAACACTTGAACCGGGGCCAATGACAACTTGTTGAGATTGATGGTGATGCCCAACCATTGGGCTAAGAGAAAAAAGACCCCCTCGCTTGACTGAGCTGATGCCTGGAAGGGGCAGCGAGGAGCCAATCGTCCAGGTAGGGGAAGACCTGTATGCCCTCGAGTCTCAAGTGAGCCATTACCACTGCCATCGCTTTGGTGAACTCCCTGGGGCTGTGGTGAGACCAAAGGGGAGTGCTCTGAACTGATAATGATTGCCCCCAGCTGGAAGTGGAGGAATCTCTGAGAGTGCCTGTCCACTTTGATATTGAGCACATCCAATCATTCTCCTGTAAGAAGGGCAGGATAGATAGGAGAGTGACCATCCAGAATGTCATCTTGGCCACAGGCAAGTTCAAGGTAGAGAGATCCAGAATGGATCTTAAATCCCCCATCTTCTTTGGTGCCAAAAAGAACCTGGAATAAATGCGTAACCTGGACTGGTTTGAGGGATGGGTTGGATGACACATTTTTCTAGCAGCTTTGCAATTTCCAGTGCTGCATCCTCCCTTTGCACAGGTAGAACTTCCGGGAGGTGTCTGGGTGGAAGAGGTGGTGTGAGAAAGGGGATTGAATAGCCAGTGGATATAATTTGCAACACCCAATGATCTTCCGTGATGAACTGCCACACTGTTAGGTGAAGTGATAGTGAATCCCCAACTGCTTTCAGAGACGAGCAGCTGGGCAACCCTTCAGGGTTGCTGCATGGGTCTGTCTGACAAAGCTCCAGGAGACCCTTGATTTCTCAGACTCCCTCTGCATCTAGGGTGGCATCTATCAAATCCTCCTTTGCCCTTGGGGGAAGGAAAGTCCTGAGTGTCCTGGGAATAGCTCTGAGATTTTCGGAACCACATTTTCTTGGTCCCTTGCTGATTCCTCAAGAAGGTTCATTGAGGGGCTGAAAAGTGGATCCCAGTGGCACACAGAGTCTTCCCATCCTTCTCACTCTGAACTAAAGTGTCATGTACCAACTTCACAAAAAAGGGAGGAACCGTCGTATGGGGCATTTATGAAAGACACCTTAAAGGGTTCCGTAAAGGCACAGAACACAGAGCTTGAGCCAGGCATAGTGCCTGATGGCAATGCTTGTACTGGCCATTCTAGCAGCACCCTTGGTTGCATGAGAGAGGAGACACATAGAGGTGTTAGCAATAGATGTCAGGGTAGCCATATGAGAGGAGAACACTTTCTTGTCCTCCGCTGACATGGACCCAGGCGTAGACTCAGCAACATCCTTGACCAGGTCTCACTGCAGCCTAATCACATGTGCCATATAATTCAGCGCATGCACAGAAAAGATCACTGAAGCATACACCCGCTTCCCAAAATGGTCCATCGTCCTGGACTCAGTCCGGAGGGAGGACCATGGAGCTCACCAGAGTGAGATCCTTCTATGTAGCAGCTCCCACCACCATGGCATCAACAGAGGATCCCTTAGTCAAATGGGTCCTGTCTGAGGGGGGACTCAAAACCTTGTCCAGGCATTTGGGGATGGGTTCCACCATGTCCAGTTCCTTCCACACCAGAGATGTAATACGAGCCACCAAAGGATCTGCCGGAGGGGACACCCAGGAAGTAGGGAGTCCTGCACCAAATATTCCAGAAACACTGATTTGTCCACATTAGGTTTTTGGACAGACCACTCCCATGCTGGGGTAGGATTTCCATGATGTCTGCAAAGGAGACATCCTTGGGGGTGATTGGGGGGAACCTTCCCTTTTCCCAAACCGGTCTCTTCTGTGAGGGACTCTGTTGGGGAGTCAAAGCTACTCCTTTTGCATGTACGCTTATGAGGAACCTCCTCAGTGGGGGTCTCTGGGGAGGACTTGCCAATGTCTCACTACTCCATGAGGGAGTGCCATGGGGCAAAGAGGCAGCAGGTTGACCCTGAGATGGTAGAGTGGCCAGGTCCATGCCAGAAGCAGGAGGAGCCAGGACGGACTCTGAAGACGAGATTGTCAAGAGTCTCGAAGGGATCAAGAGGACCCTCTCCACCATGTCAAAGGCCAAAGGGGAATGGACCTCCAGAGAAGGAACAAGGGTCAGAGCCATAACCCTCTAACCTGATGGGGGAGCCAGAGATGAACCTCCAAGCACCAAGATACCAAGGGGCAGGCTCTGCTCTGGGAGGCTCGGAGCCAATGCCCTCCTCTCAGATTCAGTGCCAAGGCTATGGCTCCGAAAGCTGGACAGATCCAAGCTAGTCGGATCTGACATGCTCAAGGCCATGGCCGGTGTGGAGGTACAAGGTACCATTGGAGCCAACCCCTCAACACCAAGTGTCCTCATTTGCAAGGACTCCAAAACCGGAGGCTGGATCAGAGAAGGAGTAATACGTATGAATGCAGATTGCATGCCCCCTGCTCTGGAGGGATAGAGGGCAGGCAGGAATCACAACTGTATCTGGGTGTAGAGAAACTTCTGCATCACCCTATCCATCTCCACTTCAGAAAGGCTGCAGGTGGAACAAGAAGAGGAGGCCACCGACACCAGCCTAGAGGGGCGGTGAGGGGAAGCCTGAGCCAGTGACTGGGTTTGAAGCTCTTCTGGCTCTGGAGAGAGTGGCTCACCCAAAAAGGTCAGCAGAGAGCACAGATCGTGATATGGACATGAGTGTGGCAAACTGAGAGGACCGGAGCCGGGGACACTCCATCCTCAGAGCCAACCTAATCTTGGTCAGTGGGCCCACTGAAGCCGAGCGATCTGGGTATTGCTCCTTGCCCCTGTCCTTAGTCTTGGCTGTTTTGTCTCTGTCTCTGGACCTCTTAGTGGGATAATATATATTTTTTGAATAAAAGTGTTTTTTATGCCTACTGATCTGCTTGCGTTCATCATCTAACAGGATTATGTGCCTTGGGATGTCTGTTTACTACTGTTTCATTTATCCTTTTAGTGGAAGGTTGAGTCCCAGAGACCAAAGTAGAAGTCAGGGCAGAAGAGGCCTGTGCCTAGGTGGTAGGAGGGGGAAGAAGGCTCTTCAAAATTAACTTATTTCTCCTGTCCATCAGTGCCCAGGGATTAAAATCAGCATAGATGAAACAGGAGGTATTTAAATGGGCTGCCCCAAGAAATTCACTGCATAGAGTGTGGCCATCAGCTGGAGAGAGCTTATGGCCACACTCTGTGCATTTATAGAAGCCTGGTTTGGGGGTTTCAGACATACTCCCAACCACACAGCCTAACATACTCAATCACACTCGAGTAGACAGAAGAGATAAAGAGTTTTTTTTTTCTAACCAATGCAGAGAGCATGAGGGGAGATAGAGAATCAGAAAAAAAGGGGGAAGTATATTTAAAAAAGTGGCTCACCCAAAAAGGTCAGCAGAGAGCACAGATCGCGATACGGACATGAGTGTGACAAACGAGATCTGAAGGGAGAAGGGAGACAGGGGCATTATGGGTAAGGGAGAAGCTTTGTGCTCAGATCAGATGCTGGATATGCGGCCGTGTTGGATCCGTGCCAGATCTGGGAACCCACAGGTTGAAGATCAAATGAAGACAACAACTTCAGATCTACTCTTAAACAAATTTACACCTTACTCTTCTTCAGCTGATGATCTTCCAAGCGCAAACCTAGAAATAACAGCAATAGCACTGCCTGTCCGTTTTCAATCCTTATAAATAAGTCATTCCAGGAATCCTACATTTCTTCACTCAGGAAAAAGTTACACATTATCCCTCTGCACAAAGGAGGAAATTCAACAGACATTAATAACTTTAGACTTATAGCAATCATATCTCCCCTCACCAAAATACTTGAAACATGTATTCAAAAAGAAATTGCTACACTATCTCCTGCAGGAAGAACTGCTATCCCCTACACAACATGGCTTCCTTCTTTTCTATAGTACTAACACTGCTCTTCTAGCCTATATTGATATTGTCAACAAAGCTAGAGATAATGGCAAACTTGTCTCTTTTTCTTATTTCTAGACTTGCCTAAAGCCTTTGACACAGTTTGTCACAGCAAACATCTACTTCAAACATCCTCAGTAGGTCTCTCTCAGCCCACTTTTGTGGTTCAGAAGCTACCTGTCCAATAGGTATCAGTCAGTAAAATGGCACTCAGTGCTCTCTCCTTACCTCCCAGTCGTCACCAATGTATTACAAGGGTCTGTCCTTGGTCCTCTCCTCTTTAACATTTTCATCAACACCCTCTATATAGCCACATAACAGGCTACCCTAATACAATACACAGATGATTCCACTCTTATTTGCACATCTGACAACATGGTACACTTCTAAAAAATTACTCAGGAAGCTTTAACAGCCACTGAAACATGGCTTTGCAACTCACAACTTATGCTGGACCCCAAAAAGACCAAACTACTACTTTTTTCCCAATATCCCTCTCTCATGAAAAAAAAAACAGAACTTAAAGTCTTCACTCTTGTTAATACAACCATCAGAATCATTTCTCATATCAAACTGTTAGGGCTGATGGTATTTGATCATCTAACATTTGACCTGCATATGCAATATTACATAAGAAAAACTAATCAAAAACTAGGGATACTTTACACAGCTAAAACTTTCTCACAGGCACAACTAAAACTACACTTGCCACTACTTATCTCCTTCCCG
This sequence comes from Protopterus annectens, assembly GCF_019279795.1. NCBI lineage: Eukaryota > Metazoa > Chordata > Ceratodontiformes > Protopteridae > Protopterus > Protopterus annectens. The sequence continues at coordinate 1,201,866,072 of NC_056737.1, forward strand.
CACTTCTTTACAGTGCTACCATCCTTACTAACTTCCAGGCTTCACAAAAGTTAAAACTTGAAAAATGCTATAACAATGTTGCTAAATTTGCAGCAAATACCTCTTTCAGAACCAACCACTACATAACACCAAAAAGCCTAAATTGGTTAGAACTGCCTTATCAAGTAACATATACACAGCTTTTTACCATGTATAAAATTATCCAGCATCCGTCTGCTTATCCAACACTAAACACCATTCTACATAGCTATGTTCTCAGTTGGTCATTGCGATCCAGTGGCCAAAAACTCCTGTCTATCTACAAACCTATTAAATCTGCTGGGCATTATCTATACTTATACAAGATTGCTAAGGCCTGGAACTCCTTACCTTTATCCATCAGGACAATACCCTCCCATCTTTCAAAACCACTCTGAAAGACTTCCAAGCTAAAATCAGGCTCTGCTCTTGCTCAAAACCAGGATAAGATCTACCCCTAAATGTGAACAAGTACCTTTTCATTCCTTATACCTCCTTACTCCCCCTTCTTCACTTACTTCCTTACATCTATCAAATTCTCTTCCCTGACTTTCTCTTTAAATATACCATAAGCCTGTTTCCCTCATTTAATATTGCAATTCTTTTTTGTAGTAGGCTAACTTACCTTTAATTTCTCTACAAACTGTCTAACATTTCTATAAATATTAAATGATTATCATAACTTGTATCGATAATTAACCAATATTTTTATACTATTTCTAATTTGCTATAATTATTTAAACTGCAGATGTTTTTGTTTTATTTCTGAAGATTGTAAAAATTATTGTTCTTAAAATGTTTGGAGCTTTCTCTCCCTGGGCCTCCGCTGAAAATGGGATTCTACCCAGTCGGACGTTCCTGGTAATCAAATGTCAAAAATAAATAAATAAATGTCACAAAGAGAGGGGGAGAGAGAGGGACAGACAAAGATTCCATCTTATCATAGGATGGACACTTCTGGACTTCTGAAACAGACCGTTTTCATAAGATTTTCTGAGCATGTCTTTAATTTCTTATCTGTACATTGTCCAATAGCTGGATACTAAAGCTTGGATTACTAGAAAGTTTTAATTATTGCTAAGTTCTGATACAGAATTCTGGAACCATTTTTGTTTCTTTTTAGTACACTCTTA
>NC_056737.1:1201872222-1201954722 GCF_019279795.1 Protopterus annectens
ATACTTCAGGTGCAGTTAACATTTGGTAAAACAGCAATTCAGTTCATAGCCCGCTATAGGTCCCCAACCATGTCCCATGACTCACACTCCACGTTCCTAAGCACCCTGGAGAATATTAGGGTCCAACCTAACACTCTCATATTAGGTGACTTCAACTACCCCTCCATTAACTGGGAAAACTACTCATGTACCAATACACTTGCCCAATGCTTTCTGGAATTCATTAATTCCAATGCCCTGGACCAGCTTGTTCTTAGCCCCACTAGAGGTAGCAACATCCTTGACCTGGTCTTTACTAACATGGGCGACTATTGCTCTATACCACTAGTCAACTCCTCCCTGGTTAGATCCGACCACAAACTAATCACCTTGGAAATCTACCCCCCCCCCCCACAAAGGTAACCACCATGAAAAAATTATCCAAAGCTAACATTGGGCTCCTAAAAACAGAGGTGGCTAACTTCACGGCACCCATGCAAATGAATCATACACCAATGCACTGTACGAACACGTACATAAATGCATGGATCTTGCCATACCCAATAGAACCAAGATGGTCTTCTAAAAAAAAAGGAAGCCAATCTCGTGGTCCCCTGCCATAAACAAACTCTACAACAGAAGGAGGAAACTGATATGGAATAAGGTGAAGTCCCAAGACTGGAAAAACTGCCTTATCAGCCACAACAAAAGGTTGAGATTCCTCATCAAATCCTCTAAAGCTAGCTATGAAAACAGAATTGTAGCAGATATTAAAGACAACCACAACGCCTTCTATAGTTATGGAAAGAATCTCATAGGTTCATAGGTTCATAGGTAGGTACTAGGCTATCTGCCCGAGGGCATTTATAAGCCTAGCCAGAGTGTGTCAGCTTTCACCATCCCATTGATTAATTAACTGAGGTTCTGTCAAGAAGAGCCAATGAAGTGATCCCAGGGGTGTATTTTCTGTTACCCATCCACTCGTCAAGGTTTCTCTTGAAGAGTGTTAGTGAGGGACTCTGCCTAATGTAGTTAGGAATTTTGTTCCAAAGCATGGGAAGTCACTGTGACAGGAATCTATCCCTCCAGCATGTTCTATTTATTGTTGTGGTGAGGTTTAGCTCACTAGAGTGAGTGGCTCGCAGTGACTTGGATTTCTTTAGGTGGAGCATGTTCATCAATTCCGAGTTGGACATGGCTTTGTACGTCAGGCAGAGATCACCTCTGAGTAAGCGATATGCCACTGAGTACAGCCGGAGTTCCTCCAGTCAGGCTGCATAGGACATATGTTTGAGGCCAGTGATCCTCTTGGTGAGGTATTTTTCTGGTCTTTCCAGCTGTTGGAAGTGTCTTGTGAGGTACATCCCAAATAGGGCATTGTACTCTATGATGGTTCTGATGAGTGACGAGTAGAGGGGCACTATAACCTCTTTATTTCTAGATGCAAACCCTTTAGTAATAAGATAGGCTACATAGAAGGATTTCCTAACTACTTTGGCAACATGATTGTCAAAGGAGAGATTACTATCTACCTGGGTCCCCAGATCTCTTATTACCTCTTCTGTATTAAGGGGGCTGCCACCTATGTGGTAATTCATGGATGTTCTGTTTTTCCCAGATGGCATAACTATGCATTTTTTGGCATTTAGCTTGAGACCACGACTTTGACACCGGGTGTCCATCTCAGTAAAGCCCTTTTGGAGAATGTCCGTGTCAGCCAGAGAGTCAATTATGGCTCCCAGTTTGCAGTCATCGGTGAACTTGGTTAGCCATAGTCCTCCTGTATTTGCCTGTAGTTCTGAGAAGTATATGCCGAACTGTAGGGGTCCCAGGACTGAGTCTTGTGGGATACCACTTGTGACTGGTTTAAACTCAGACCAGGAGCCCGCTATTCTTACCGTGTGAGTTCTATCTGTAAGCCAGTTGGCAACCCATCTCATGATGTAGGGGTTTATGTTCAGGCTGGTGAGTTTTTGTATAATTCTCGAGTGGGGAATGGTGTCAAAAGCCTTGGTGAGGTCAAGGTAGGCTGTGTGCACCACCTTCCTCTCATCTATGGCCTTGGTGACTGTTTTGAAGACGTCAACCAGGTTTAGTAGGTATGATATGCACTTAAAGCTGAACTGGGTCGGGTCAAGTGTTTGGAGGTTCCCATTGTCTTTGTTAATGAGATCCATGATGATGTGCTCCATAGCCTTGCAGACCAGGCTAGTCAGGCATATGGGGCAATATTTACCAGGGTCAGTTGTGGCCCATCCTTTGTGGAGCAGAATAACCGTTGCTGTGTGATGTTCTATGGGCATGTAGCCTGTGGAGAGGTTGAGGTTGAACAGTGTGTTTAGGTGGGGGGTTAGTTCATTCTGTAGTTCATGCAAGACGCAGCCTGGGACACCATCTGGCCCCATTGACACTATGCTTTTGGCTTTTGAAAGGGCTGTTTTCACCTGTGCTTCTGTGATTTCCGGGACACTACACTTTTCTGGTATTGTTGTGGGCCCTTTTAGGGGTGAGAGGGGCATGACGTTTGCACTGAATCTATCTGCCAGGATGTTGGCAATATCAGTAGGTTCAGTACATTTTGTGCTATTTTGCACTAGCTCAGAGAATATCTCCATGGCAATACCCAGATTTGCTCTGAACTACTGCACAATGGTACCTCCTATACTGAGCCAACAGATATTGCCAATATACTGGCCAACAGTTTCAGTGCCAACCTTAGCCCTCTCTCTCCCCAAAGGACCAATCACAATACCAGTAGATTGCCAGGCACCCAGTATTACTGCTGCACAGGTTAAAACATCACTGTCCAAGGCCAAGAATACAGCTTCTATGGGTCCTGACAATATTCCCAGCTGTGTTCCACATGAACTACAGAGTAAACAGGCACCTCACCTGTGTGCCTTGCTCAATCACAGCCTCAGCTCAGGCTTTGTCCCTACCGAATGGTGTACTGCTACAGTCATCCCTCTCCACAAGGGAGGAGCGACTACTTACCCCAGGAGCTATCGCCCCATTATCCTGATGAGCCTGATATGCAAAGCTGTGGAACGCATCATCATGGACCTAATAAACAAGGATATAGGGAGACTCCAAACTCTGGATCCTACACAGTTTGGTTTTGTGAAGGGTAGATCATGCCTGCTCAACTTGGTCGACTTCTTTGAGTCAGTCACCAGAGCTGTGGATGAAGGCAAGGTGGTTCATACAGCCTACCTTGATCTGGCCAAAGCCTTTGATACCATTCCCCACTCAGGAATCATAAAAAAAACTCACTAAGCTAGGCATCAACCCCTATATCAATAGGGGGGTTGCAAACTGGCTCACAGATAGAACCCACAGTGAGAAAGTAGCTTACTCCAAGTCAGACTGTCAACCAGTCACGAATGGAGTCCCACAGGGTTCGGTCCTGGGTCCTCTCCTGTTTGGTATCTACTTCTGTGAAGTTCAGGGCAACATGAAGGGACTCTGGCTGACAAAGTTCACAGACAATTGCAAGTTGGGAGCTATTATTAACTCCCCAAGTGATGCTGACATCCTATAGAAAGGCCTAAATGAAACCAATGACTGGTGCCAGAACCATGGCTTAAGCTCAATGCCAAAAAATGTGTCATTGTCCCCCTTGGGAAAACCCGGTTCCCTTGAATTACCACATTATGGTAGTCCACTGAACACAGAAGACGTTATAAGAGATTTAGGAACACAGGTTGACGGCAACCTCTCTTTTGACCACCACATTGCCATTGTGGTCAGAAAGTCCTTCTATGTGGCACATCTCATTACTAAGGGTTTTGCATCCTGGAAAAAAGAGGTCATTGTCTCCCTCTACTTTTCACTCATTAGGCCAATCAGTGAGTTCAATGCCCAATTTGGCATGTACCTCACTAGACACCTGCAGCAACTGCAGAGGCTGCAAAAGTACCTCACAAAAGGATCCTAAGTGTTAAACACTTGTCCTATATGGACAGACTCAAAAAACTTCAACTGTTTTCTGTCTCATATCGCCTACTTAGAGGCAATCTCTGCTTGACTTACAAAGCCATGTCTGACCCAGCTCTGGTAGAAATGCTACATCTAAAGAAATCCCAGTCCCTCCGCACCACATGCTTCAAAGACCTCAACCTCATTACCACAATCAACAGAACATCCTGGAGGGACAGGTTCATAACCCAGAGACTGCCCATGCTATGGAACAGACTTCCCATACATGTCATGCAGAGCACCTCACTGGCCCTCTTCAAGAGAAATCTTGATGAGTGGATGGGAAATAGAAAATTCACCCTGGGGATCACTAGAGTGGTTCTACTTGACAGAGGCACTAGGAACTAAGGTCTGGTGGCACGATGCCAGGGTAATCCTATGGGCTAGGCTTGTAAAGGTTCCAGGGCCATTAGCCTAGTACACACCTATGAACCTATAAACCTATGAACAGTAGTGGTATTAAACAATATTTTGTTATACTTTTAAAACTGGCTGAATATTAAGGCCTAACTGACTCAAACTTATGGCTGCTGCTGTAGGGCTAGAATGTTATCTTTTGGAAAAATAACCACTCTTCTGCAAATAAAATACAGGTGTGAAAAAAATACAGGTGCCAAATCAAATCAAATATTCTTATACTCAGTGTTAACTTTCTGCAATAGTTAGCAGTTTGGATTCAGGGTAAATTCATCACAAAATCATGCATTATCAGAATATGAAACTTTTGCTGTTCCTTGGTACACCTTATTTGTTCCAGTGTTAGCTGCTCAAAGAAACGTACGTAAGTGTTATAATGTCCCATAAAACCAGTATCCAGATTCAAACCACTAACTGTCAGACTGAACAACTGAATTAGCTTAATTTCCATTGTTCTTCTTTCCAAAGGTGTTTTTGTTTTGGTTACTAGTAAAGATAGTTCTGGAGTTTCCATAGTTTATATGGTTGTTGGTTAACCATGTTTTGTCAGTCTGTTATTGTATAGTTTCATGATGATGTCTAGATAGAACGCAATTATTTGTATGCATTGTTTTATGAGTCATGGCTGACTGACTTATAATACAGAATAGACCATGTCTTTGTTCAAGAAATATCCAAAAGCACTGCTTTAGGCTTAGCAGGGTTAAAGATAAATCTTCTGCCTGATAGCCAGCCATGTTTGAAACCATAAAATATCCTGTTGTTTATTCCCTAAAAGGATAACAGAAGACTGTGGAGTAACCGAGTAACCCGCGTGATGACCAAATGACCTCATTAGGCCCCTACACCTCTTCTTTTTTATGGAGAACAACAAATGGCCCAGAAAGGAACTCTCTGGGCTTGGTCTCAGCAGTTTGAAAGCGACTGCCAGACAAGCAACCATTTTAACCATATTACTTACTTAATCTTCAAATCATGAAAGTAGGTTTAGCCCTAGGTTTTACCTGTGAGTTTGGAAAGCAACATTAGTTTTTGTTGTGTTGGATCAAAATGGCCCAGACATGCTGTCCTTTATCATTGTAGATAAAAATAGGATGATTTTGTTTGGCAAAGGTTTTACCTCAGGTCCAGAGTTGAGCTCACTTTGAATATCTGTGGTACAGTTATGTGAACCCCTTTCTTTAAATCCTTAGTTAACTGAGTGAGAAGACTGTCATCCATAGAAATTAAATACAGAGAGCCATCTTTAAGGGGTGAAATAATTAGGCTTTCATTCCATACACCTACATCTTCCAATCAGAAAAGCTTAGATTTAGAAGTATTTGTACCTTTTTGGCAATGAAAGACACTTGCCATTGTTCGTGCATCGATTTATTATTTCTAGTGAACTGGCAATGAGGTTGAAATTTTATTAATTAATTCATTCATTAGCTGTTGAATAAGCTGATATAAAAGGATCCTTTTATAGTCATGATTTAGGTTAAAAGCCACAACTTTTCAACTGATGCAGTTTCAAAGCACACATTGACATAAATCTCCATGGGCAATATGACACAGATTTAATAGTCTTATACTAAAATTTTATATACATTTGCCCAGACCTAAAACAAATTAATACTTCCATCCAGTAACATTAGGAGGAAATTCAGAAGCCTTTAAACCTGGCAGTGCTAACCTTTAAAGGAGAAAGAAATAACAACATGAACTGAAAAATCCATACAATTAGATGAAATCCCTTCCATTTACTTTTTATAAAAATAATATATAGTGGCATTCGATTTCTGTCAACAAACAGAAAATTGCTTGTTAGTTCATAGGTATGTACTAGGCTAATGGCTCTGGAGCCATTACAAGCCTAGTCCATAGAAGTACCCTGGCATCGTGCTGCCCAACGTTAGTTCCTAGTGCCTCTATCAAGTAGAGCCACTGGAGTGATCCCCGGGGTGAACTTTCTATTTCCCATCCACTCATCAAGATTTCTCTTGAAGAGGGCCAGTGAGGTACTCTGCTTGACATGTAGGGGAAGTGTATTCCAGAGCATGAGCAGTCGCTGGGTTATGAACTTGTCCCTCCAGCATGTTCTGTTGATTGTGGTAATGAGGTTGAGGTCTCTGGAGCATGTGGTGTGGAGGGATTGGGATTTATTTAGATGCAGCATTTCTAACAGAGCTGGGTCAGACATGGCTTTGTAGGTCAAGCAGAGATTGCTTCTTAGTAGATGATATGAGACAGAATAGCTGAGTTTTTTTGAGTCTGTCCATGTACAACATGTGTTTAAGGCCTAGGATTCCCTTTGTGAGGTACTTTTGTGGTCTTTCCAGCTGTCGCATGTGTCTAGTGAGGTACACGCCAAATGGGACATTATACTCAATGATTGGCTTAATGAGGGAAGAGCAGAGACAAATGATGACCTCTGTCTTCCTGAATGCAAATCCCTTGGTAATGAGATGTGCCACATAGGACTTTCTGACCACAGTGGCTATGTGGTGGTCGAAGGAGAGGTCGCTGTCAACCTGTGTCCCCAGAATCTCTTGTAACGCCTTCAGTGTTCAGTGGGCTTCCATCAATGTGGTAATTAGTGGGGACTGAATTTTTTCCAAAGGGGATGACAGCACATTTTTTGGCATTAAGCTTAAGGCCATGGTTTCGACACCAGTCATTGGTCTCAGTGAGGCCTTTTTGTAGGATGTCTACATCACATGGGGAATTAATAATGGCTGCCAGCTTGCAGTTGTCTGTGAACTTGGTCAGCCAGAGTCCCTCCGTGTTGGCCTGGACTTCTGAGAAGTAGATGCAAAATAGGAGAGGACCCAGGACTGATCCTTGTGGGACTCCACTCATGACTGGTCGGCAGTCTGACTTGCAGTCCACTACATTCACACTGTGGGTTCTATCTGTGAGCCAATTTGCAACCCACCTAGTGATATAGGGGTTAATGCCTAGTTTGGTGAGTTTATCAATAATTCCTGAGTGGGGAATGGTATCAAAGGCCTTGGTCAGATCAAGGTTGGCTGTATGAACTGCCTTGCCCTCATCTACAGCTCTGGTGACTGACTCAAAGAAGTCAACCAGGTTGAGCAGACATGAGCTACCTTTCACAAAAGCAAATTATGCGGTATCTAGAGTTTGGAGATTCCCTATATCCTTGTCCATTAGGTCCATGATGATGCACTCCATAGCCTTACATATCAGACTCATCAGGCTAATGGGGCAATAATTCCCAGGGTTTGTAGTTGCTCCCCCTTTATGGAGAGGGATGACTGTAGCAGTGCACCATTCAGTAGGGACAAAGCCAGAGGTGAGGCTGTGATTGAACAGGGCACACAGATGTGGTGCCAGTTCACTTTGTAGTTCATATAGAACACATACAGGGATATTGTCAAGTCTCATGAAAGCTGTATTCTTGGCCTTGGACAATGGAGCTTTAACCTGTGCTGCAGTAATACTGGGTGCCTGGCATTCCTCCGGTATTGTGATTGGTCCTTTAGGGAGTCCTTTAGTGTGTATAACATTTGGCTGTGTGTCATTCACTCATCAAGATTTCTCTTGAAGAGGGCCAGTGAGGTACTCTGCTTGACATGTAGGGGAAGTCTATTCCAGAGCATGAGCAGTCTCTGGGTTATGAACTTGTCTGTGAGATGACAGAAGGTTACTAAACATAGTAGAGTGAATTAGAGAGTCCAAAAAGCTGTGTTTATACATTACAGCCAGAGAGCAGACTGTCCAGAGCTGTGTTTAAACATTGCAGTCAGAGAGCAGACTGCCCAGATCCATGTTTAATCATTACAGTCAGAGAACAGACTGCCCGGAGCTGTGTTTAAACTTTAGAGAGAGCAGAATGCCCAGAGCAGTGTTTAAACATTGCTGTCAGAGAGCAGACTGCCCAGAGCTGTGTTTAAACATTAGAGTCAGAGAGCAGACTGCCCGGAGCTGTGTTTAAACATTACAGTCAGAGAGCAGACTACCCAGAGCTGTGTTTAAACATTAGAGAGCAGACTGCCTGGAGCTGTGTTTAAACATTGCAGTCAGACAGCAGACTGCCTGGAGCTGTGTTGAAACATTACAGTCAGAGAGCAGACTGCCCTGAGCTGTGTTTAAACATTACAGAGAGCAGACTGCCCAGAGCCATGTTTAAACATTACAGAGAGCAGACTGCCCTGAACTGTGTTTAAACATTACAGAGAGCAGACTGCTCGGAGCTGTGTTTAGACATTACAGAGTGCAGACTGCCCAGAGTTGTGTTTAAACATAACAGTCAGAGAGCAGACTGCCCGGAGCTGTGTTTAAACATTACAGTCAGACAGCATACTGCCCAAAGCTGTGTTTAAACATTACAGTCAGAGAACAAACTACCTGGAGTTGTGTTGAAACATTACAGTCAGACAGCAGACTGCCCGGAGCTGTGTTTAAGCATTACAGTTATAGAGCAGACTGCCCAGAGAGTGTTTAAACATTACAGTTAGAAAGAAGACTGCCTGGAGCTGTGTTTAAAAGCTACAGAGAGCAGACTGCCCAGAGCTGTGTTTAAACATAACAGACAGCAGGCTGCCCGGAGCTGTGTTTAAACATTACAGTCAGAGAGCAGACTGCCCAGAGCTGTGTTTAAACACTACAGAGAGCAAATTGCCAAGAGCTGTGTTTAAACATTACAGAGAACAGACTGCCCGGAGCTGTGTTTAAACATTACAGAGAGCAGACTGCCTGGAGTTGTGTTTAAACATTACAGAGAGCAGACTCCCAAGAGCTGTGTTTAAACATTACAGAGAGCAGACTGCCCGGAGTTGTGTTTAAATATTACAGAGAGCAGACTGCCTGGAGCTGTGTTTAAACACTACAGAAAACAGACTGCCCGGAATGTCTCAGATCAGAATGCTACTTCATGCAGTGGAAACTGCTCTTGTGAATATTTTTTCATGGTTTAAACTAGATTCTTGGTAATTACAAGTATGTCCAAGAATTGCTTCTTGAGCAAGACCTCAGTCCACATGTTACCTCCCTGCATTTCAGTGTGTGCCTAAGATGGGGAACAGTTTGAATTAATGAGGTTTTGTGAGTGACTCACAATGAAACCATTGGATCATTCTTTCACAGTTAAGAAAGCAGTCAGCAGTGAGGAGTATACCTAAGTACCAATAAAAAAGAGCGACTTGATGAGCTGAATAAATCTAGGGGGAGTCCACCTATGAAAAGTATACCTTTGTTTTTGGCTTTGACAGTAAGCTGAAGTTTAAGGGACATTGTAAAAGGAGGAAAAGCAGGAAAATTAAAAGGTGAACGAGAAGATGGCTTTTGTGCTTGGAGGTCGTGAGGAGGGTAGGAACCCTTTAGTGATTTCACTTACATTGTTTGAGAAGTAATTACAGCAGAACTGGGCGGCTTCTGAGTGAATAGCTATGATCCTATGACATACATTGGCAGGTATTGCCTAATAATTACTGCACAAAGCTGTTGATGTTGTTCTGGAAGTTCTTGAAGTTTTGACGTGTGGAAGTTTGAACTTGTGCAACTATATATATTCTTCCTCTAATGATGACGTCCCATTTTTCCTATGGATTCTGTTCGGTACTTGTGAAGATCTAATAGTTTTACCACTTTATTTACTGTTCCTCCAATGTATCCCTCTTTGTCATTGCTACCTTAACAGTTGGTGGAATTCATGATATTGAGATTAATTTGACATGGGCTATAAACATATCCTAAGCTAAAAAAAATGTAATTTCATCATATACACAAAATCAATATTCAAACAACGCCCTGCTTACTTTGCTCAGGTTGGTATTCACAAAAACAGAAGAGTAATACACCCTGATGGCATTAGTCAAGCGGTAGTGTGGTACAAACTTTCTAGCACTGAGACTGTGATCACTAAGTGTATCGGTCATCATGTCTGCTGTTTTGAAGTGATGTGGGTGATCTGAAAACACCCATTCTAGTTTATGGGTTGTGACTGTCATTTTTTTGTTTGTCCTCAGTGCTGTGGCTATGTGAACTGAATGAATTGTAACTCTACAGTCGCCCCATTCTTAAATTAATAACCTACCTCAAATTACCTTTATTTTCCTCACACTCTTCTATCTGAACTTACTCTTTTCTTAGTACATTTTAAATGTTCCCACTTTTACTATTCAACAGCATGCTTCTCTCTCACCTGTAGTAACCACTGTAAATATTTTACCTCCTGTTGTAGCTATATTATACGGCTATTGTATTGTATTGTATTGTATTGATTTTTTTTGTACACTGGAACTTTTCTCCCCGGGCCGCCACTGACGATGTTTTTTTTTCAGCCCAGTGGACCTTCCTGGTAAACAAATGTCAATAAATGAAAATAAATAAAATATTTATGAAATGCAGTTCCTTTTGAAATCTCAGACAGGGCTTGAATTGCATATAGCAACCAGTGATGGAAAAGAAATGCCAGGATTACACAAACTTTTTTTTTTGTTTTTGTGACTGAACCTTTAACTCATTCCCTGCATTAGAGCTTGTGTGAGTGTGTACCTTTAACTCCAAGTGGGTGTGGCTTCAGCCTTTAAAAAATGAAGTTATCACCTTACAGTTCTAACAAATTCTATTTGACAGAAGCCATATATCAATACAATTGTGTTTGCCATCATGTATGCTTCAAGATAAAATATTCTGATACCTGGTATGTAACATGGTTTTGGAATTATTAATGCAAATATGAACAAGCAATATTTGATGCCAAGAGGCATCAGTAGGAGGTAACTGCAGAAACTCCTGGAGATGTCACGCGGCTGTAATGAGCTTTAACCTGCCGGGCATAAGAAGGTTGTCTTCAATAAATGTCAGAAGGCTACAGTAGTAACCCATACAAGTTAATACAATGTGTGACAAGGAATTAAAACAAGAACATAAGCTTTTATAACTTATTTAAAAATACCTTTTCTTTTTGGTGAAAACCAAATGCAGGATGATAGAAACATGGCACACTTTAGGCCAGCAAACTTCTCATTATACCCTGTGTATTGCACTGAAAGAAAGAAATTTTAGCTGAGTCTATTTTACAATGGACAACATCAGATTTGTCTCTCGGTTTGCCTCAAAGGGAAGCAAACCCTCTATGGTGGCCTTTAGTAATAAATCTACTATGGAAAGAAATGCCTTCTTAAGCTTTTGAGCTATCATTTTTCACACATTGCCCTTTTGTTTTATGTCTGATCTGCTTTAATTAAAAAGCCTTCAAGCTTAGACAGCTCAAAGCACAAGCATTACTTTTAATTAACCACTGCTGCTCTGGCCAATGAAGCTTAGAAGTGGCATTGTGCTCTATTCTGTAAAAGGAGACAGGTACTTCTGCACTGGTTACTTGTCATCTTCTTTTATTTTATTCAGGAAACATAGAGGAGCGAACACAACCAAGTAGTGGTGGTACATGTGAAAAACATACATGTGCTGCGAAGCCTCCAAAAACACACTATAAATGGAAAGAGCGAATGAGGCAAGGAAAAGAACAAAGGAACAGACAATCTGTGAGACAAATATTATGTTATATTCACAGTAGCAAGCATGTTCTGCACAGATGTGCTCGGCTCTGAATATCATTTAAAACAATTGCACTAATGTTCTGCATTGATGCGGTCATTTCTGAATACAACTCCAAACAAACAAATTTGTTTTTGGTACATCCATGTGACATCGTTTACAAGATTTTAAGGGCTGTTTTTGTTGCACAAGTACCATATTCAGAAGTATTATATTACATCTCAGAAGACTGCAGCACTGATTCAGAGATAAAAAAAGGCTGTCTGTGAAGGTTAATAATAATAATAAATGGTAACGTATATGGGCACATCAATTTCTATTCTGATAATACGTATAGATGTCTTCGACATTCAGCAAACCTCAAAATGGTGTACACAAAAATAAAAAAAAAATCATCCTAAACAACATATTATTTTTATTATTACTGAGGCCTGAAATTGCACACTAAATAAGGTTTGTTGCTTGGTGTGACTAGGGGGAAAATGGAAGTACAGTGATATAATGACATCCTTACGAGTACACAACATGGAAGTGGCAGTTTGGAAAATTAAGCTCATTTCAGAACATTTTTTTGTTCTACACCTTTACCAAGCTGTACTGTTATAGTATCTTGTTAAAAGACTATTTGCAGTGTTTAGTGGATTCCCTCATAATATCTTATTATGATTTTTCTCAGTGTTTAAGCTATTTGTCTGAAAACTAAGCTACACATATCGCCCAGATCCATTTTCAAGATGAAATCTTAATACAATACACCTCCTGTATAAACAACTTTCATTTTGTAAATAAATTATCATCATTAATTTTGTTCTTTTATGTTTATTTTTGTTTTTGTAGATCACTTTACTTGGATTACAGCAGCAGTTTCTGCTATCACATAGTCATGATTGTGAATGTTCATGAAAGTAACTAAGTTATGCTATTTAAGGAAAGCATTATGTGTGTTAAACATTTCTCTTAGTTCTGATTTAAGCCCAATTCGAGTGGATATGTTCTGCTCACACAAGAATACACTAATAATAAAAATTGTTTAATTCGTTAAATCCAAAAAACAAAAAAAACAAAACAAAACAAAACAACAAAAAACAGGTCAGCGCTTTCAACCGTACATTACAGTCTTCCTCAGAACAAACAATTTAAAACATTTGACCATTTTATATAATCCTTAATTAGATAAATTAACAAAATAATTCAAAAAAAAATAAAAAAAAGTTAAAAAAAGTATAAAAAAAATCAAAAAAAATTTAATTCCCATAAAACACACATTATGCATAAGTGTTTTTAAAAAAAACTAGTCCATGTAAGAACTACTTAAAAAGTCAATTGGATTAAAATGCTTAAACAATATATTATTTTTACATATAATTAATTACAAATAACCTTTCTAATAACAGTCAACAATCACTTCATAAAATATGGGTGATATCATATAATGCTTTTGCAACTAATTTTCTAGTTAAATTCTGAAAAAAAAACATGAAAGCAGATGGTCACTTTATATATAATATAAAGGTTTTGATACTAATAAAAAAAAAATCAAACCTGGTTTCCGTGTGGAATCTGTCAATATTCATTTTTCCAATTTCCATTAAAAGGAGAGATGCAAATTGTGTAAAGCACATTATATAGGCAAAACAGAGCGGAACATCAATATAGGATACAGAAGTGTGACAACAAAAATGCTCTATATAGGCATATTGCAGATAAAGGTAGTGATCACAGTTTCCACTTTAGTATTATTGATCAGGTATCTATCTCTCCTTTTAATTTATATAAAATGGTCCAAATGTTTTGTTGCTGGCTTTAAGTAACCTTTTTTGTAACGCTGGTATGTGGATTAAAAAACTTTTTATTGGTGGTGCAGCAGTGGTGTGTTCTTGAATATATCCACTCGAATTGGGCTTAAATCAGTTGCTTACATTTTCATTTCTCTTAGTTCTGCCATATATCCTAACTACAAGAAAAATGAACGTAGAAACCTTTGCGTTTTGCAAAACTTCTCCAGTTGCTGTAGGAGTGAATTTGAATTAACAAGGTACCTTTGTTTGTTTGTTATCTACTGCATGGCTTGTTAGGACATTTCTTTGTCAGAGAAAGTCCATTCATTTTGAAATAGTAGCGCAGACTTTCTTAAGAAAACTATTGTGAGACCTAGGCAGTCTTCAAAATGAACGGTCAGGTTCACAGGTATCGATGATACATTAGATTGTATATACTTACTTTGAGATTAAAACCCACTACCCTAGCAGCTGATAAACTCCCAGCAGAATACCTCTGGATTGCAGCCAAGGCTATTTCATACCCAGTCTCTATAATTACAAATAGGTCAATCTCTGAGCAACAAGTCCCACTCCTCTGGAAAATCTCACATATAATACAAAGTGGGGTGACTCAACCAAATTATCTAACTACTGTCCAATAGCCATACTATCCCTACTATCAAAAATACTAGAAAAATGTATGCATTCCCAAATACTAAAATATCTTCCATCCAACAATCTCCTAGCTGGAACTCAACATGGGTTTCGTTCAGGCTACAGCACCACAGCAATCTGGCATCACCTGTCTTTTTGGACCTCTCCAAAGCATTTGATACTGTCTCCCACAACAAACTACTGACTTGTCTCTCAGAATTTAATCTAAATAGCTCTGCACTCCTATGGTTTAAGAACTATATTTCAAACCGTATGCAAGCCATTAAGTAGCAGGACTCTCTGT
This sequence comes from Protopterus annectens, assembly GCF_019279795.1. Classification (NCBI taxonomy): domain Eukaryota; kingdom Metazoa; phylum Chordata; order Ceratodontiformes; family Protopteridae; genus Protopterus; species Protopterus annectens. The sequence continues at coordinate 1,201,886,821 of NC_056737.1, forward strand.
ACCCCTTTCTCCCTGTCACCTTAGGTGTGCCCCAAGGATCTATACCCGGACCCCTGCTCTTCACAATATTCACCAACAACCTTCATAAAGCCATCCTTCATGCAAGCTTAGTTCAATACTCTGATGACTCTACCCTAATATGTTCAGCCCTCTCTCTCTCCAACTCCTACAGAAAACAAACCAAGAATCCTTCACAGCCATTGAAATCTGGTTATCAGACACTAAATTAATACTCAACCCCCAAAAAAAACAGTTTATGCTCTTTCACCCCTTCTAAAGCTACAGATCCCATCCCCCTTTTACAATTATCATCTTTGACAACACCCATATCGCACCGCTTGCACATACCAAGCTAATAGGTGTCATCATCAACCAAAACATGAAATTTGACAGGCACATAGCTCAAACCATAAAAAGTGCATAAAATCTAGGTACAGTCTATAAATGTTAAAACTATCTGACCCCCCAATAGTAAATCTATCATAGCGAGAACCACCTACTCTCTACATTACTCTATGCATCCCCTGTTCTAGTTAACCTAAATAAAGTTGATTTAAATGAACTATTCACTTGTTACAACAAGATAGCTAAACAAATTTGCTACTGATTCATCCTACTCATCTCACCATTGCTTAGCCCTTCAACTATCCAATTATCAAACTTACTGACCCTAAACCAACTCACTCTAGCTCACCAAATTCTCTATGTACATGCGCTGACCAAGGCCAACACCTTCAAACCCTTGCTCTATCTCTGTTAAATGAAAAAATACTGTAATAAAAAGATCAATACACAGGAGGTTCAGGTTCAGGTTCTTTACTAGTGTACAACAGGAGGCAAAAAACGTACAAGTACAGAATTTTGTCTGAATGAAACAGGAAGAACACAACTTTTATAGTATTTCTTACTAGTATTAACCCACCAGGCTGACGTAGTCAGTCACAAGGGGTTTTACATCACTTTAGCTTACAATATTCTATTCATCTAAAATGCTGATACTACATTTTGCTTAAAAACCTTTCTAGTAAACAACATGGCCTTGCTAGCCACCTGGTTAGTTACAATACCCTTTTACAAAAGTTTCCACTCAAGGTTATAAATTAATTCGAACATAATAGTAGATACAGTTCTCAATACATTTTCCTTGTTACATGTTATCACTTCCTCCTTGCAGCCGGTGCGTTATCTAGTAACATATACAAGGTCGATTGCTCAGGCAGAAAAGAGCAGAAGATTCTCATTATTTCACACATTTAATTTCCTGACCCAGCAGATAATCACTTGTGAGAAGCATAAACATTAATTCTTGCTAAGCTAGCAGCTGCTGGGGTCAGAGGCCAACTTGCAAAAGGCACACTGCAGTTTCCAAAAGCTTCTTGCAGTTTCATATGAATTCATTTTTCTTGTCATAACATTAATAGAATAAAATGCATTATATCTTTCTTATTTCTTAATAAGCACTAAACATATACATTAATACATATTTTTCTAACATTTTCCCCCTGTTAATACTTTTTATTCTATTCTCAGAAGTTTAAACAATTTTTATTTCTTCTCCTAACCTCTTCCACTTGGGACTTGCAGTTAAGAGAGTCATTCAGTTTAGACTTCAAGGAGAATTTCATTTGGAACCAATTCCTCAAGTTCAATGTCTTGATACAAGGTTTCAGAGACAGACATATCTATAAAATCTTTAATTAATCTTTTCATGCAGGGGATTCCACAACAAACACATGCTCCTAATAGGAGTAAACCCACACAAATGGCAATCAGAATATTCATTAGGATGGAACCCCACCCCCCAAACAGATTCTGGAAAAAATCCATCAGAGGGTTTGGGCCTGGTTTGGTCATGGCTGACACTTGCTGAATCACCTCCAGATGGTTATTAATTTCATGTCTATTATCTGGTATGTACGCACAGCATTTTTCTTTGATAAGTGCACACGTACCACCTCTCGCCGTTAGAGTGAAGTCAAGAGCCATCCGATTTTGCAACACAACAGTTCTCATGGCATTCAGTTCATCAATCACTAATTCAAGAGCAGAAAAAGTTGCATTACTCATTACTTCGAGAAGTTTTGACAGTTTTCTCAGCTCCCAAATCGATTTGACTGCACCATGCGCTGGGAGTATACCTGCCCAAGATATAACACTGTCACTCAAGTCCATATGAGTCAATTTTCTTTGTCCTTCACGTAATTATGGTCTTTCCAACCTGCTTCAACTCGCCCTACTGGATTCACAGGTTTCTCGATTGGATCTTTGGTTTTCTTGGAAACATCTCTCACGTTCCGTATTTTACCCAGAGGTAATTCCGCAGTGTGTCGTATGGCCGGAACCAGGTAGCCCAAAAAACAACTGCCGGACCAATTCTCAGGTAGCCATTTGTATGCCTTTTTCCCACACACAAAATAACAGTTTTCAACTTTAGTGCTAATACTCACCAACCCTGCATGAAACATTTTCTTATCTATGATTGACAATTGTTTAATCAAAACAGGATTTCTTTGTACTTCATTCAATGTCGTTTTCATTTAGTTCAAATATGAATCATAGTTAGTATTGCAAACAGTACCCCCACTTTTAGTTTTAATATAACATTTATAAGATATTGTTATGTTACAGTTACTCCAACCCACCTGGAGAGTATCATTCTTGAAAAAACACACAATCCCTTTTTGTGTAACAGGTAAATACAATGCTATTTTATCCTGTGATCTCATTTCCTGTGTCAAAAAGCAAATTCTCCCAAGTCTCATTGATCCCTAAAGGAACAGCGGACATTAGTAGTCCTCCATATGCTGTTGGTATAGCTGTACAAACCCAGCAGTTTGAAATGTTCATAGTCTCAGCATATACACGTTTAATTGCTAGGTATGTGTTAAAGTTTGGATGCCAGTCTATGGATGTCTCATCACGTTTATCCAGTTTTACTTGTGTGGTTGAGAAATGAAAAAACCACAACAAAAAGAAAATTGTCAAAAGTACAGTCAACAAGTGTACGCTCAATAATATGATTATGCAACATTTTTGAGGTTGGTCTGAATTCTTATCTTTGGCCATTTTGTTCTTGTTGCGTAACAGTTACAATGTTTTTATCAAGTTGAAAGTTCTTTACCGGTTTACAGTGCGTCAAATGGATCCAAGATGACCTTTCGGCTATTTTGACTGCAGTAGGCATGGCCAGCAGTACCTGGTATGGTCCTTCCCACTTTGGGCTTGCCCAATTCTTCCTCTTTGTTACCTTCACCCAGATCCAGGACCCTGGGGCTAGAATCGCTTCCAATGGTCTGGTCTGTTCTTTATCTGAAAAAGAGTTAAACTGCAAGAGAGATTTATTTGTTAACAGTTTCCTCATATAACTAGCTAGTGAACTATCAGCCTCCTGGTCTGCAGGCATGAGAGCTTTCCACTGAGGTTCATAATATGCTCTCCCAAACACCATTTCAAAAGGAGTTAAACCATTTGCGTTTGGAACTGTTCGCATACTCAGCAGCACCAGAGGCAGACAGTGCACCCAGTTCTTCTGTGTTTCGCTGACTAACTTTCTAAGTTTGTTCTTAAGGACTCCATTGTGCCTCTCCACCAGTCCTGCAGACTGAGAGTGATAAGCACAATGATTCTTAAGGGAAATCCCAAAGAAGCGTCCCAATTGCTGTATGGTCTGATTCACAAAATGTGTACCATTGTCACTATAGATCCTTTCCGGTATGCCAAATCTAGGAATAATCTCCTTTATGAGAGCTTTTGCCACTGTTGTTGCATCCGGGTTTTTAGTCAGAAAGGCTTCCACCCATTTGGAAAACATATCTACAATGACAAGGCAATACCTTTTGTTATCACATTTATTCAATTCTATAAAATCCATACAAATAGTATGGAACGGATATGGCGGTGTAGGAAAACTTCCTTGTTTAGGTTTAAATGCTCCTTGTGCATGATGTTTGTTACAAATATGACATGCCGCACAAAATTTTTTTATGTAATTTGTGAATCCATATGTTTGGAATATTCGGTTAACTAACTGTACCATCCCCCCTGTTGAGACATGGCACTGCCCATGGCTCAAAAAAACTGCATATCTAAACAAATTAGACGGCAAAATTGTTTTTTTCTCTTTGGAGATGTACAGCCCGTTTTCAAGGATTGCTCCTCGTTTTTCCCATTTTTGTTTCTCTGCTTTTGTAGTAAGCATCTGCATTGTTTTTAACATTTCTAGGTCTAAAATTTCAGAGGGTTGTAATTCCTCGTCTAAAAGTAAAGTTTCTGAGTCTGAAGCTGCTTGCTTCGCAGCTGCATCAGCTCTCGCATTACCTTTTGAAATTCTGTCCTGCTGTTTCATATGCGCTACGCATTTGCAAATAGCTACTTTAGTAGGTAACTGAATAAATTCTAACAATTCTAAAATAAATTGTGCATGATTAATTGGTTTACCACTAGATGTTATCATCCCTCTATTATTCCACTGCTGTACAAAAACATGTACAGTAGAAAAAGCATACTGACTGTCAGTATATATGTTTACACATTTGTCTTTTGCTAAGGTACAAGCTCGTGTTAAGGCAATCAATTCTGCTGCTTGTGCAGACAAGTTATGTGGTAAGGATTGGGCTTCTAAGGTTTCAGTGTCTGTAACTATTGCATATCCCACTAGATTTTTCCCTGTAGGGCCCCTTTTGCATGAGCCATCCACGTAATATGTCACCTCGGCCTTATCCAAGGGAATATCCATGAGATCTTGTCTGGGTAATGTTTTCTGCTCAATTTCCTGCAGGCAACTGTCTGGTGTGCCATCCGCAGGAGTTGGGAGCAAGGTTGATGGATTTAATGTCGTGCATCATTCAATTGTCATATGAGGTTGGCTCAACAGTATAGTCATACAGGAAAGGTGTCTAGCAGGAGAAAGATAAGCTACCTTTTCTTGCAGTAAAATTATCGCGACTGCATGAGGCACTCTCAATGGGAGAGGGTGGAATAACACCACTGAGGCTGAAGCCTGTACTGCCATTGCAGCTGCAACCACTGCTTGCACACAGTGGGGCAAGGATCGCGCCACTGGGTCTAATTGTGATGAATAGTAAGCTATGGGGCGTTGCTTATCCCCATGTCGTTGTAACAACACTGATGTCATATATCCTTGCTTACAGTCTACAGTTTGAAAGAAACATTTATGATAGTTTGGTAATCCTAGAACTAATGAAGAAGCTATTAATTGCTTCAACCTGCAGAAAGCCATTTCTGCTTCAGGTGTCCATTGTAATAAATCCTGTGCTGCCATCGGCTTTTTGTATATGAGGTCGGTCAGTGGAGCAGATTCCAAAGCATAGTTTGGTATCCAACTCCGGCAGAAGTTAGTTGTTCCCAGGAAGGACATAATTTCCTTCTTGGTCGCTGGTTTGGGTGCTTGTAAAATCACTGTTTTTCTATCCTCATCTAGTATTCTACCTTCTTTGGATATTACATATCCTAGGTATCTAACTTGTTTTCTCCAAAGCTGTAGTTTGCTTTTGTTTACTTTGTGTCCCTGTGTTTCTAAGAATTGTAACAGTGCTATGGTATCCTCCCTGCATTGCTGCTGGGTGGGGGCTGCTAGCAAGATGTCGTCTACATAAAGTAGAATTTTACTACCCCCCGGTGGGGTGAATCCCGCCAAATTACTAGCCATTTCTTGTGCGAATATTGTTGGACTCTCACAATATCCCTGTGGTAGTCGAGTATAGGTATATCTTTTCCCCTGAAATGTAAATGCAAACCAGTATTGGCTATCAGGATGTATAGGTATTGAAAAGAAAGCATTGCTGATATCTACCACAGAGAAATATTTCTGGTGAGGTTTCAAATCATTTAACAAAGTATGTGGATCTGGCACCGTAGGTGCTCTAGGTATTACTGCATTATTTACAGCTTGTAAGTCCTGAACCATACGCCATTCCCCGTTTGCCTTTTTAACAGGAAATATGGGTGTATTACATGGTGAATCAGGAGATTCTACCAGTACTCCTTCTCTAAGTAATGCTGCTATTATAGGTTTGATTCCTATCTCTGCATCCTTTCTCAAAGGATATTGTCTCTTCTATGGTCTGAATGCTGACTTTGGTGTAATAGTAACTGGTCTGCTGTTCGAATAAGTCCTACATCTGACTTGCCTGTTGACCAAAGAATCTTTGGTATGTTACATAAGGCTTTCTCCTCTTCTTCTAATAAGAATGCTAATCAGCTGTCCTCACTAGACTGCAAGTGTACAGCTGGGTGTGCCTGTGTTAGCCAGTTCAGTTTTTGTTTCTGTATTCCCTGCTCTGATAATTCTAAATCAGTTTGTTTCTCCCATCTCGTTACCTTTTCTCCTAGGTCTGCCCATTTTACATTTCTGTTCTTAGTTAAACTGACATGTGGTAATCGATTAAATTTGTATAGTGCAAGGAATTCTTGAGGTAATGAACAGCTAACAACACTGTTTCCCTCAGTATCCCAGTACAGATTACGTAACACTAATCTGTTTGCACGATTTCTGAACAATTATTGCTCATATTCCTTATCAGGTCCTGGTGTGCTACAGTAATACAGAGTGCAATGCAACAAATGCTGTCTGTCAGTGTCAAGGGAGGGGGATTTACTGATGGCTACATTCATCAGTTCCTCGGTCACTGCCCCTGGACCAGTCGTAACTAAGTCCTGGCTGTACCAGTAAAAGTTTCACCCTCCGGTCGCACCACAAAAGTATCCATTTGTCGCTGTGCTTTCATACCCTGCATAGTCAGAACTACTGCTATGCCAAATATCTGCATAAAGTCCCTACCTAATAGGTTCACTGGACATTTTGCAGAAACAACAATTTTACTCCTTTGAGTCATCCCTGAAACAGGGTCAGTTATTGCTATATCATGGGAAAGTGGTTCCTGGTATAGCTGTCCATTTGCAGCTTTCACTAATATATAATCAGGTGATTCTGAATGTTCCGGTAACTTGGAGGGGTGTATCAGAGTCCATGACGCTCCTGAATCACACAGGAATTTAACTTCCTTCCCCTCCACCAGAAGTGTAACTTCTGGTTTTGTGTCTGCTAGGTAGAGCTCTAGGCTCAATAATGCTAAATCTAAAATCTCATTTTCTTCATCTTCCATGTCTACTTGCACTTCCTCTACTCCTTCTATCACATTTACATTTGTCCTCTCTTTATTGTCTTTTCCCGATGATTTCTGACTCTCGTATGGTGTATCTTCACCATCATATAGTCAGTCCTCATCTCCCTTATCCTCTGTGGTTACCTTCTTATTTTGTTTACAATCCCTAGCTAGATGTCCCTTCTTCCCGCACTTAAAGCATTCACCTCTCTTTTTCCTTTCTTCAAAGTCCTCTGACCGCTTGTCAGACTGTTTATTTCCCTGTGCATTTTTCTTACCCTTTTTACCAGACTGTAATACATAAACTTCAGCTCCGTCTTCAGCAGTGAAGACTTGCGCTTTCTTTTTGCTATTAAAATGTGTTTCAGCATGTCTAGCATATTCAAGTAAGGCTTGTAACCTACTTGTTCGATGATCTATCATATGCTTCGTAATGAAGCTACTAATAGGTGCCATGCAACCTTTTAAAAATGCATTTTTCAATTGTTGTTCATACGGGGAATCATTTGTTTGATTTTCAGGAACTGTCATGCCACTATGATTGTTAAAGCACTCTAATAATCTGGCATAGTACCCATCTACCATTTCATTTTCTTGCTGTATGCATTGATTAATACAAGTCCAGTCTGCTCTAGGTTTCCATTTCTCAGAGATTCGGTCTGTAAGGCCTTTTACTCTATTGTCAAGTTCTGCCTCACTATGTGGGAGTGGCTTAAATTCTGCATTACGAGGATTCCAGGTGCCACAAATCATGTGCCAATCTGGACCTACAATTTGTCTACTTTTTCTAATTCTTCCCCATTTAAGTGGTAACTTAACCTCATGCCTTGTAAACCTTCTAGGAATTTTGTAAAATTAACTTTTGGATGGGGAATTCCCTCAGTAGCCTTCTGGATATCCTCCGGTGTCCACGGCCTATATACCAAGAGGGTTGGGTCCTGTCCAACCTGTCCTGCCTGAGGATTTGGTACCTCTATAAGTGGACATATTTCTTCCTCACTCTCAGCTTGTAAATTTCTCTCCATTTGATACGATTCTATGTCCCCCTGTGTTTTACGTGTTCGGGACCTAGTTTCAATGGGATCTCTAACAAACAATTTTGGTTTCACTGAGACATCAGGATACCGTGGAGGTGGACCAGCGTATCCACCCGCTTCATATCCTGAAAAAGGGAGTGGGGGGGGGAGCCGTTGCTACTACTATATTATTATCTTCTTTGTCTAAAAACAATGCCTTTGAGGGGGGGGCGTTGCTACTACTATATTATTATCTTCTTTGTCTAAAAACAATGCCTTTGAGGGGGGGCGTTGCTACTACTATATTATTATCTTCTTTGTCTAAAAACAATGCCTTTGAGGGGGGGGCGTTGCTACTACTACATTATTATTATCTTCTTTGTCTAAAAACAATGCCTTTGAATTATTACTCTTTTGTTCCCTATGGTTTGCTTCCTCAATCCACCTGTGTGCCTGAGGAATGCCTAACTGCCGTTGTTTTTTTGCCTGACCTTTCATATCACTTTTAAGCTGTTTAAGAAGTTTAACAAGCAAAGATTTGTCTAATTTCCCATCATATTCATATTTGTTAACCCATTTTGCATAATATCTAACATTATCTGCACATTGTAGTTGCATATATTTTGCGTCTTCGGTTGGGGCGGGTCTCGCGATGTTTTAGTGCACTGATTTCCCATGTTAATAAATGTTACGTAACCCTTTTACCACGTGGTACCACAACTTCAGTTTCTTTCACAGTTTATCTAGAATAACTGCCTACCTTATTCTATTACCCTGATCTATGACCAAATAAACAATAATTTTTCTTGTCCCTGATCTGTATGACAAATATGACAAAAAAAAACAATATTTACTGTAACCTAGTCCCTGATCTAAAACAGAAAAAAGGCAAAAAGTCTCCCTACCTGAGCCTCCGGTATTGAGCAGTCATGGTTCGCAGTGGAGATCCGCTCTTCAGCCACAGATCAGAAAGTGGCCAGCCTCTTTAAATGACAATTCAGTCGGAGGTCTTTTCACTCAAGAAGAACCATTTTGGTGTCTTCTCCTGCATGCAGACTTCGACCACCTCTACGCTCTGATCCGCAGCTTCTGAGGGATTCCATTATGCAAAGGACCAATCTGTTAAATGAAAAAATACTGTAATAAAAAGATCAATACACAGGAGGTTCAGGTTCAGGTTCTTTACTAGTGTACACCAGGAGGCAAAAAACGTACAAGTACAGAATTTTGTCTGAATGAAACAGGAAGAACACAACTTTTATAGTATTTCTTACTAGTATTAACCCACCAGGCTGACGTAGTCAGTCACAAGGGGTTTTACATCACTTTAGCTTACAATATTCTATTCATCTAAAATGCTGATACTACATTTTGCTTAAAAACCTTTCTAGTAAACAACGTGGCCTTGCTAGCCACCTGGTTAGTTACAATACCCTTTTACAAAAGTTTCCACTCAAGGTTCTAAATTAATTCAAACATAATAGTAGATACAGTTCTCAATACATTTTCCTTGTTACATGTTATCACTTCCTCCTTGCAGCCGGTGCGTTATCTAGCAACATATACAAGGTCAATTGCTCAAGCAGGAAAGAGCAGAATATTCTCATTATTTCACACATTTAATTTCCTGACCCAGCAGATAATCACTTGTGAGAAGCATAAACATTCATTCTTGCTGAGCTAGCAGCTGCTGGGGTCAGAGGCCAACTTGCAAAAAGGCACACTGCAGTTTCCAAAAGCTTCTTGCAGTTTCATATGAATTCATTTTTCTTGTCATAACATTAATAGAATAAAATGTATTATATCTTTCTTATTTCTTAATAAGCACTAAACATATACATTAATACATATTTTTCTAACAATCTCCAACACCCCTCTCTATCTAGAATCATACTACAGCTTGCTATAATTTCAAACATATATAACCCCATGTAATGCAAACTATACCATAGTTTATGGTATTATGTATTAAGTTACTCTTCTGACGAATGCTGGTATTATGTATTAAGTTACTCTTCTGACGAATGCTGGTATTATGTATTACATTCTCTTCTGACAAATGCTGGTATTATGTATTAAGTTACTCTTCTGATGGATACTGGTATTATCTATTAAGTTACTTTTCTGACGAATTCTGGTATTATGTATTAAGTTACTTTTCTGACCAATGCTGGTACTATGTATTAAGTAACTCTTCTGACCAATGCTGGTATTATGTATTAAGTTACTCTTCTGAAGAATGCTGGTATTATGTATTAAGTTACTCTTTTGACGGATGCTAGTATTATGTATTAAGTTACTCTTCTGAAGAATGCTGGTATTATGTATTAAGTTCTCTTCTGACGAATGCTGGTATTATGTATTAAGTTACTCTTCTGACGGATGCTGGTATTATGTATTAAGTTACTCTTCTGATGAATGCTGGTATTATGCATTAAGTTACTCTTCTGACCTATGCTGGTACTATGTATTAAGATACTCTTCTGACCAATGCTGGTATTATATTAAGTTACTCTTTTGATGAATGCTAGTATTAAGTTACTTTTCTGATGAATGCTGGTATTATGTATTAGGTTCTCTTCTGATGAATGCTGGTATTATGTATTAAGTTACTCTTTTGATGGATGCTGGTATTATCTATTAAGTTACTCTTCTGATGAATGCTGGTATTATGCATTAAGTTACTCTTTTGACCAATGCTGGTACTATGTATTAAGATATTCTTCTGATCAATGTTGGTATTATGTATTAAGTTACTCTTCTGACCAATGCTGGTATTATGTATTAAGTTACTCTTCTGATGAATGTTGGTATTATGTATTACATTACTCTTCTGACGAATGCTGATATTATGTATTAAGTTCTCTTCTGATGAATGTTGTTATTATGTATTAAGTTACTCTTCTGATGAATGTTGGTATTATGTATTAAATTATCTTCTGATGAATGCTGGTATTATGTATTAAGTTACTCTTCTGATGGATGCTGATATTATCTATTAAGTTACTCTTCTTATGGATGCTGGTATTATCTATTAAGTTACTCTTCTGACGAATGCTGGTATTATGTATTAAGTTACTCTTCTGACCAATGCTAGTACTATGTATTAAGATACTCTTCTAACCAATGCTGGTATTATGTATTAAGTTACTCTTCTGAAGAATGCTGGTATTATGTATTAACTTACTCTTCTGATGGATGCTGGTATTATGTATTAAGTTACTCTTCTGATGAATGTTGGTATTATGTATTAAATTACTCTTCTGATGGATGCTAGCATTATGTATTATGTTACCCTTCTGACGATGGTGGTATTATGTATTAAGTTACTCTTCTGATGAATGCTGGTATTATGTATTAAATTATCTTCTGACGAATGCTGGTATTATGTATTAAGTTACTCTTCTGATGGATGCTGGTATTATGTATTTCGTTACTCTTCTGACAAATGTCATTATACATATCTATGTCTTGTATATTTATGTTTCTTCCTGTAGTACTTATACTCATGTGAGGCTGTCTAACAAATTTTGTATATTTCTTTTCTAAAATATTGTATATTTCTTTTCTAATTTTTTTTTTTACATTGATGGTGTAACATAATGTATGGAGCTTTTCTCCCCAGGCCTCTGCTGAAAATGGGCAACCTTGCCTAGTCAGACTTTCCCGGTAAATAAATAAATAAATAAATAAATAAATAAATGACCTACCTGGCCCAATCAAATATTTTATTTTAATATTTGTTGAACGGTGTAATTCTGTAACTCTATATGAGGCTCATAATTCATTATTTATTATTCAGTCATATGACTGTGCCTATAAACTGCCTGGAGACTTCAGGAAGACATTTTAACCCATCAGACAACATATGGGAAGCCGATGTAACTATGTAGTTGAAGGATCTTGAAGCAAAGAACTAAGATGGGCTCAGGTGATAGAAAAAAAATATTAGGCATATAATATATTGTACATGTTGACTTTTTTTGTCTTTTGTGTATTTTTTCTAGTGAAAACCTTTATGTAGCTCACTCTTATGAACATGGTTTCTACTTAATGCTACTGTATACCTCAAGCAAGACTCTACTCTCATTCTTTTCAGGGGTTGTATTCAAACCCATGAAAGTCAGCTGCTCAGCTACCTATCAGTCTCTTTCATGATTTGCTGTTAGTTCTGATGAAATTACTAGAAACCAAGAGTGTGTACAACATGAGATAAAACCTCTTTATTATCCATAAGTAACGGTGAACATATGTGGGACTGACTAGGGAAGGTGTCACCTTTGTAGAAAGCATTTTGGGGAATGCTCTAACCATACCGTCCTTTTTTGCATTTAGCTTAAGACTGTTTTCAATACACTTGGTATGTACATATTCCAGGTCTTTCTGGAGCAGTTTCTTATCAGTGAATGAGCTGATAAAAGTGCCCAGCTCCCAATCACTGGTACACTTGGTCAACCACACTTTAGAGAGATTGGCTTGGATGTTTACAGAAGAAATGCCAAACAGGAGATATCCCAGCACAGATCCCTGCTCCCTGCAGTATTTTAGTAGTTACAATTTTATGCAAAAAGGTTGGTACCAGCAGTTTTCACTGCTTGGGATATGTTGGATAGCTGTTTAAGAATCCAATGAGAAATGTAAAGGATTACATTAACTTTAACTTTTCAATAATACCAGCATGAAGGATAGTGTCTAATGCCTTAGCCAGGTCACGACAAGTAGCATATACACACACCACTGTCTGCAGCTTCTGTAATAGTTTCAGGGGAGTTTATTTGGTTCAGGAGACAGGACTTGACCTCCACAAAACCAAAGTTTGCTAGGTATAAGTCAGTTAATTTTCCCATATCTGCACAAATGAATTGTGCTATGATATGATCCATGACTTTACATATAAGGCTGGGGAGGCTGAGAGGCCTATAATTACCTCTGTCTATACAGGGGCCACCTTTCTGTAGAGGAGTCACAGTGTCTGTTCTCCAGGCATCAAATCCTGTTGATAGGCTGATGTTGAACATTTTAAGCAGCTGCCTGAATAATGCATTGGCGTGGATGAGAATGCACTATAGTATGCTATCTGGTCTCATATAAATGTTATTTTTAACCTTGGATAGGAATTCTAAGACTTGTTCCAAGGTGATTAGAAGGGATGGTGGAGACAACAATGTGGGTCGGTGGAGTAAAGTTGGCACTAGCTTTGCCAGAAAATATACTGACAATATTCTTGGGATTCTAATATGTGAGAGTTTTACAGAGCAGCTCAGTGCATTACTGGATATTATTCCTTAATTTCTGACTTAACTAAAAAAGTTTTGTAGTTTCCTTTGGAATCTGCAGTGACCATAAGTTTGTGCTTTACATATTCTAATATTGCTCTTAAGTTCCTTACTGCCATGTGGGTTTAGAAGTGGGGACAGGATTTCTTAGGTTTTTTTTATTTTCTTCTTTTGTTTTTCTTTTAACACTTTATTAATATAGGAGTTCCACCAGAGCTGTTTATTCCTGAATACGCCATTATATTTTGGGTGGATAGGTAGAGACGGTTTAGATGCTGGCAAAAACTGGGAGTGAATGTGGCAGCCCCATCATTTGGGTCCATTTGCAGGGGATTGTTGGGAATTTTTTAGGTCTTACACAAGTTGAAGCAGGTTTGCCTTGAAGAAGTCCCTAAAGACAGTTTCAAAGAAGGCTTGTAAATGTAATGTTTATGAATATCAACAGAAATGCTATTAGACTGATTATTATGGTATGTATTCACTTAGACTGCATTATAAAATGTATTATTGTAAATACGGATTACATTAAATATGATACCTTGGAGCTTTTCTCCGGGGACCTCCACTTGAAAAATGGCATCTATGCCCAGTCAGACTTTCTCAATAAACAAAAGTCAATAAATGAATAAATAAATAAACCTGGTAGTAGAGTGGTACCCTTAAGCCTAACATAGAAAGTTACTGATTTCTTGTTAGATTTAACTAGGATGTGGGATGGATGGTGGGGTACAGGGGTGGACTAGGTTGTTTAAGATGAGGGCAACAGTATTAGAACTTCTACTGGGTAGTTTTACAATTTGCTCCATTACATTGTTATTAACAATGTCCAGGAACTGATGTGTGTATTCATATTTATAGGTGTGAGTGCACCAGCAAATACTTAGGTAGTTGATGTCTATTAGCAGGAAGGTATTTGATTTTATATTTAACTCCTCAATGGTATTAAGATTATTTCCATGATCTTTGGGAGACATTGATTTTGACGTGTAGCTAGCAATGAAATAATAGGTGGATTTGTTAAGGATGATTTGTATCTCCAGGTGCACCCGGTTAGGGCTGTGGGTAATCTGACATGATTTAATGGTATTTCCAAGAAATATAAATTCTCCCCTGCAGTTACTTGAGGGCCTAAAGACATGACAGAGTTAAAAGGTGGTACAGAGGGAGTACTGTGATGTCACTAAAACTATTTATTAGTAACAACACAGATATGAATGTGTTCAAGTTGGAGGAGGGCTTGAAGTTCTGGCATCTTTTTGTTCAGATTCCTAGCACTGAGTAGTGCTGCCGTGATGTCTAAATAAGAGTTTGAGTTTGAATGTCCAGTATGGAGAATATCTAAAAAGAGCACTGTAGGGACAACAAAGGCGTTAGTCAGTATGCAGAAGCCTTAGTATGAGAAATCTTAGCCATCCTTGGTGAAACATGAGCTCTTACTAACATCTCACCCCCAAGATGACACATACTGGAGCCCCTTTGAATGATACCAGCTACTCAGCCAATAATTAAAGCCAATTATTTTGTCTTGGTATTTAGACTGCATTCTTGGTGAAGGCAAGAATCCTAGGAGGTTTTGTCAAATTCTTCTTTACAGCCTCAGCATAAGTTATAGGTTGGTGTTCTGTTGTGACTGATGTGGTGTTGAGGGAGTATAATGCTTGGTTGGTGTTCTGTTGTGACTGATGTGGTGTTGAGGGAGTATAATGCTTGGTTGGTGTTCTGTTGTGACTGATGTGGTGTTGAGGGAGTATAATGCTTGGTTGGTGTTCTGTTGTGACTGATGTGGTGTTGAGGGAGTATAATGCTTGGTTGGTGTTCTGTTGTGACTGATGTGGTGTTGTGGGAGTATAATGCTTGGTTGGTGTTCTGTTGTGACTGATGTGGTGTTGAGGGAGTATAATGCTTGGTTGGTGTTCTGTTGTGACTGATGTGGTGTTGAGGAGTATAATGCTTGGTTGGTGTTCTGTTGTGACTGATGTGGTGTTGAGGAGTATAATGCTTGGTTGGTGTTCTGTTGTGACTGATGTGGTGTTGTGGGAGTATAATGCTTGGTTGGTGTTCTGTTGTGACTGATGTGGTGTTGAGGGAGTATAATGCTTGGTTGGTGTTCTGTTGTGAGTGATGTGGTGTTGAGGAGTATAATGCTTGGTTGGTGTTCTGTTGTGACTGATGTGGTGTTGTGGGAGTATAATGCTTGGTTGGTGTTCTGTTGTGACTGATGTGGTGTTGAGGGAGTATAATGCTTGGTTGGTGTTCTGTTGTGACTGATGTGGTGTTGAGGGAGTATAATGCTTGGTTGGTGTTCTGTTGTGACTGATGTGGTGTTGTGGGAGTATAATGCTTGGTTGGTGTTCTGTTGTGACTGATGTGGTGTTGAGGGAGTATAATGCTTGGTTGGTGTTCTGTTGTGACTGATGTGGTGTTGTGGGAGTATAATGCTTGGTTGGTGTTCTGTTGTGACTGATGTGGTGTTGTGGGAGTATAATGCTTGGTTGGTGTTCTGTTGTGACTGATGTGGTGTTGAGGGAGTATAATGCTTGGTTGGTGTTCTGTTGTGACTGATGTGGTGTTGAGGGAGTATAATGCTTGGTTGGTGTTCTGTTGTGACTGATGTGGTGTTGTGGGAGTATAATGCTTGGTTGGTGTTCTGTTGTGACTGATGTGGTGTTGTGGGAGTATAATGCTTGGTTGGTGTTCTGTTGTGACTGATGTGGTGTTGAGGGAGTATAATGCTTGGTTGATGTTCTGTTGTGACTGATGTGGTGTTGAGGGAGTATAATGCTTGGTTGGTGTTCTGTTGTGACTGATGTGGTGTTGAGGGAGTATAATGCTTGGTTGGTGTTCTGTTGTGACTGATGTGGTGTTGTGGGAGTATAATGCTTAGGAATAGTCGGCTGATGTGAGAGGTCTGGCAATGAGTTTCTTAAACATTTAATGTTGTATTATCAACTGGTAGAAGCAGCACTCAGTAAACATAAGGCAGTCACACTGACTTAGAACACCTAATGCAGTCAAACTGGCCACAGATGGCGTGAGAGCAGACGGTTGAACCATGTTGCCAGAGAGGGGAGGAAAAGGATTCATTATAGTTCTCAGGGGTTGGACAAAGACTAATAAGGGAGACCCTGAAGGCTTATGGGGGAAGTATTTAGGATGATAGTTTGAAGTTAGGTTAAATGGTTGCAAATGTAGCAATACTTAGTGAAAAGGAGTGTTCTATTTGCTAATAATGATAAATGGTGACTCGCCTATTGGCTACTACCTGGCTACTACTAGATCTGGTCTCACCACAGCTGTGTTCAGCTAGGAACCAATGTTCTTTCCCTCCTTCTCTGACAAGGAACAAACCAGTAGTACTAATTCCAAGCTACCGCCCAAGAAACCTAAATATTTTATGAGTCTCTGGGCTTATTGTAGCCTTCTCCTTCTAGATGTCCTGGACAGCGCATACAGCAGGAGTATCTGAGAGTAAGAAAGAAAAGCTGCAGAACAACCCAAAGGCAGACCATTCAGTGAAGTCTCATACACACTGCCCAATCAACAACAATAAGAAGCCAGACCATTCAGGGAAGTCTTATACACACTGCCCAATCAACAACAATAAGAAGCCAGACCATTCAGGGAAGTCTCATACACACTGCCCAGTCAACAAAAATAAGAAGCCAGACCATTCAGGGAAGTCTCATGCACACTGCCCAATCAACAACAATAAGAAGCCAGACCATTCAGGGAAGTCTCATGCACACTCCACAAAGGTGGAGCACCTACGGACCCTGGAAACTATCGCCCCATAAGCCTGACTAGCTTAGTCTGCAAGGCTATGGAGAGGATCATCATGGAGCTCATAAACAAAGACATTGGGGACCTACAGACACTAGATCCTACCCAGTTCGGCTTTGTCAAGGGCAGATCCTGCCTTTTGAACCTGGTTGACTTCTTTGAAACAGTCACCAAAGCCATAGATGAAGGGAAGGTAGTCCACACAGCCTATCTGGACCTTGCAAAGGCATTTGACACAATACCCCACTCGGGCATCATAGATAAGCTATCCAGTTTAAATATAAACCCCTATGTCACAAGATGGGTCGCAAACTGGCTCAAAGACAGAACCTACAGAGTGAGAGTTGCTGGAGCCATGTCAGACTCAAAACCGGTCACAAGTGGCATCCCACAGGGTTCTGTCCTGGGACCACTCTTGTTCGGTATATACTTTTCCGAGGTACAGGCAAACGTGGGAGGACTATGGCTCTCCAAGTTTGCAGACGACTGCAAACTGGGCCATAATCAACTCTCCAGCTGACACAAACATCCTTCAAAAGGTCTCACAGAGACAGATAACTGGTGCCAGCACCATGGTTTAAAGCTAAATGCCAAAAATGTATAGTCATACCCTTTGGCAAAAACAATGTGCCCACAAATTACCACATAGGCGGAAACCCATTAAGTACAGAGAAAGTTATTAGGGACCTGGGGACCAAAGTTGATAGCAATCTCTCCTTTGAAAACCACATTGCCAAAGTGGTTAGAAAGACCTTCTACATAGCCCACCTCATCACGAAGGGTTTCACATCTAGATCAAGAGAGGTAATCGTGCCCCTTTATTCATCCCTCATCAGGCCCATCATAGAATACAATGTCCCTTTTGGGATGTACCTTACCCGACACCTACAGCAATTAGAAAGACCCCAAAAGTATCTCACCAAGAGGATCAAGGGTCTCAAATAGATGCTATATGCTGCTCGGTTAAAAAAATTCCAGCTCTACTCAGTTGCATACCACCTACTTTGAGGCGATCTATGCCTGACATACAAAACTATGTCAAATCCAGAATTAATGGACATGCTCCACCTCAGTAAATCTAAATCCCTTAGAGCCACACGCTCGAGGGACTTGAACCTCAGCACAGAAATAAATAGAATTTGCTGGAGGGACAGGTTCATAACCCAGAGGCTCCCTTCACTCTGGAATAGAATTCCAGTTCATGTGAGGCAGAGCACCTCACTGAATCTCTTCAAGAAGAATCTCGATAAGTGGATGGGGGATCGTAGGTTTGTCCCAGGGATTACTCCCGTGTCACTATTAGACAGAGGCACAGTAAACTAAACCTTAAAAAGGGCACAGTATACTCAAATCAAGGGGTGGTGTAAGCCATACAGAATCGGGCTAGGCTTATAATTGCCCCAGGGCAGATAGCCTAGTATGAACCTATGAACCTATGAACACTGCCCAATCAACAACAATAAGAAGCCAGACCATTCAGGGAAGTCGCATACAGACTGCCCAATCAACAAAAATAAGAAGCCAGACCATTCAGGGAAGTCTCATACACACTGCCCAATCAACAATAATAAGAAGCCAGGCCATTCAGGGAAGTCTCATACACACTGCCCAATCAACAATAATAAGAAGCCAGACCATTCAGGGAAGTCTCATACACACTGCCCAATCAACAACAATAAGAAGCCAGACCATTCAGGGAAGTCTCATACACACTGCCCAATCAACAATAATAAGAAGCCAGACCATTCAGGGAAGTCACATATATACTGCCCAATCAACAACAATAAGAAGCTAGACCATTCAGGGAAGTCTCATACACACTGCCGAATCAACAACAATAAGAAGCCACACCATTCAGGGAAGTCTCATACACACTGCCCAATCAACAACAATAAGAAGCCAGACCATTCAGGGAAGTCTCATACACTCTGCCCAATCAACAACAATAAGAAGCCAGACCATTCAGGGAAGTCACATATATACTGCCCAATCAACAACAATAAGAAGCCAGACCATTCAGGGAAGTCTCATGCACTCTGCCCAATCAACAATAAGAAGCCAGACCATTCAGGGAAGTCACATATATACTGCCCAATCAACAACAATAAGAAGCCAGACCATTCAGGGAAGTCTCATACACTCTGCCAATCAACAACAATAAGAAGCCACACCATTCAGGGAAGTCACATATATACTGCCCAATCAACAACAATAAGAAGCCAGACCATTCAGGGAAGTCTCATACACTCTGCCCAATCAACAACAATAAGAAGCCACACCATTCAGGGAAGTCTCATACACACTGCCGAATCAACAACAATAAGAAGCCACACCATTCAGGGAAGTCTCATACACACTGCCCAATCAACAACAATAAGAAGCCAGACCATTCAGGGAAGTCACATATATATTGCCCAATCAACAACAATAAGAAGCCAGACCATTCAGGGAAGTCTCATACACACTGCCCAATCAACAACAATAAAGAATCAATATCCCAGTGCTCTTTCTCCCAACAGGAACAAAACAGTAGGACCAATCCCAATATGGCTCCTAAGATGCAATTTTCTGTGTTTCCAGTGATTGGTAGTCCCTTGGAATACTACAAAACAATGTTCCTGTACTCCGTTTCCCAGCAATAGCAAAACAGAAGAACCAATCCCAAGCTAATTCCTAAGAAGTAGTTTTCAGGCTACCAGTGACTGGCAGACTTGCCAGATATCTATGATCTTAAAAGTAGGATGTAAAAAAGGATTTATACTCTAGATATTGGAGTATTCATTAAACAGTGGGATGATATGAGAGAGTAGCCGAAATGTTAACAGTTAAAGGTGAGGGCCTGCCTAGTTTGAACTTCTAATGTTCACTAGTATGAACAGACAAGAAAGACTGGGAGGACAGTCTACATTGAAATGTACAGAAGGGCTGACCTTTGCAAAAGCCATACAGCCATGAAAGGGTAGGGGTGTGTGAGAAAGTTAGCCTCACAGAAGCAACGGTCACAGGTCAGTGACAGCTCCAGAATATTACAAACTTTTCCTATTCTGCTTGTCTTAAATAAATAAACGTTACTTATCAGCTCCTCTCACATCACCTACACTTAATATCTTTCTAGTCAGGGCAGAGAACAGGAAATAAATATTTGCTGCTTTGCCCTACTCAATTTATTTTAAAACCACAAGACAAAAAATGCAAAATAAAGCAAATTTAAAACAAAACAAATTTAAGTTAAAACACATTTTAATAAATAAGAGCAAAATAAAAGAAACAATGCAACACTGCAAAACTTGAATGACGAATTGCAAAGTGGTCTCAGCAGCAGTCAATTACTTTTAAAATTCCAAGAAAAAATAAATGTAAGATAAAAAAAAAAGTAAAACAAAACAAATTTAAGCTACGACAAATTTCAATAAATAAGAGCAAAAGAAAAGAATGTAAAAATGTAAACCTTAAATGAAGAACTCCAAAGTACTCCCCACTGCAGCAGTCACAGGCCACTGGCAGTCCCAGAAGATTAAAAACTTTTTCACTTCTTACCTTAAATAATAAATACTATTTGTCAATTTCTCACACAGATCACCTACAATGAATCTCTTTGTAGTCAGAGTTGGCAACAGAAAATAAATACTCTCTAACTTGCCATAAATAATTAATTTTAAAACTGCAAGAAAAAAAAATGGCTATTTATTTATCATTTGATCACCGGGAAAGGCCAACTGCGACAGAGCCCTGGGGAGAAACACTCCCAATGCATGTCTTTGGAATGTGGGAGGAAACTGGAGCACCTGGAGAAAATCCATGTGAATTCAGGGAGGACATGCAGACTCTGCACAGAAAGCACCCCAGCCAAGAATCGAGCCAGACAGAGAAAATCTTGCTGTTAGGTGACAACGCTAACTGTTGCACCACTGTGCCACCCTAAAATTTATAATCTGTGCATGTGAGGAAAGCACCTTAGCCATTATGCCAACGCAGATGCATGCCTGTTCTGCTTACCTTAAATAACAAATGCTGTTTCTCATCTCCTTCCATAGATCACATAGACTTAATATATTTAGGTTCATAGGTTAGTACTAGACTAACTGCCCTTGCGAGCCATTTTAATTTATTAATATTATCCTGTGAGATTCAAACCCTGTACCTTGGGTTTGTAAGGCAAACACCTTAACCATTAGGCCACCCACCCAACCCTTTACAGTCAGAACACAGAACAGAAAGGAACTAATTGCTAATTTGTCTTAACAATTAATTTCAAAACTCCAAGACAAAGCACAGATGTAAAAATCAAACAAAAGTAAGCTAAAACAGATTTTAAGAGAAAAAAATTCCAAACTTCAAACTTTAAATGCAGAATTCCAAAGCTGTCTCACCTTAAATAATAAATGATGCTTCTAAGATCCTCCCACAGGTCACATAGACTTAATCACTCATAGCAATATTATACCATGACCCCCCCCAAAACGTGCATGCTGATTGGCCAGCGTGCACATTGTAAATCGAGTTATACTAATGGAAAAGGTCCGTCGCCCGGACTTTTTCCATTAGTATAACTCTAAAACACTGTCTCGCTATGTTAAATGGGTTTAACATGGCGAGACAACTTTAAAATAAGCAACGGAGATCTCCGTTGCTTATTTTAAGCTGTCTCGCCATACTAAACCCATTTAACATAGCGAGACAGGTTTAAAGCAACGGAGAAAGCAAGATCTCCGTTGCTTTTTACTGTTCGCTATGTTAAATGGGTTTAACATAGCGAGACAGTTTTAAAATAACAACGGACATCTCCGTTGCTTATTTTAAAACTGTCTCTATGTTAAACCCATTTAACATAGCAAAACAGTAAAAACAACGGAGATCTTGCTTTCTCTGTTGCTTTTGCCCACAACTCTGATGTACTGCGCAGGCGCCAGTACATCAGAACCGCCGGATGCCAGACATCTGCGGAAGGGCAGTAAACAGGCATTATACTATGCCATTATTTAAGAAAAGTAATAGTTCTTTTCTTAAATAATGTCATATAATAGCAATAACCACTTCTGGGTGTGGGTAATGCTGTATTTACCACGGTTGGCTTTGTTCGCCCTCGGGACCAAACCACGCCAACCATGGGTAAATCCAGCATTACCCACACCCAGGCGTGGGTTATTGCTATATTCTTACCTCTGCTCTCTTGACTGATCTTTCAAAAGCTTTTGATATGGTTAATCACCAGTTGCTCTTAAATATTCTCAAATCTTTTTCTCTTGGCACTCAGGCTATGAAATGATTTGGTTCCTACCTCAGCAATAGACAGCAAGCAGTGCTCTGGGAGAATCACCTATCTTCCCATCTGCCTGTCACACAAGGTGTACCTCAGGGCTCTATTTTAGGCCATCTCCTTTTCTCAATTTTCATCAATGATTTGCAATTAGCAGTCCCTCAGGCTACTTGTATACAATATGCAGACGACTCGACAATAATATGCTCAGCCAATTCCTCATCTGGACTGCAATTAAAAACACAAACAGTATTTAGGAAAGTAGAAACATGGTTTCTGCAACGATGCCTCATCTTGAATCCAAACAAAACTAAGCTCCTACTTTTCACTGCTACCCACTAGTCCACCCACAGAGATTTCACAGTTACATCTAACAATGGCACACGCATAACACCTGACTTAACCACCAAACTCTTAGGTGTTACAATTGACAACCACCTCACCTTTGATACACAAATAAACAATACAGTAAAACAGTCAACAAAAATGGGTTCCCTCTACAGGATCAGACCTTGCCTTACTTCACCTGCCAGATCCACTATTGCCCACGCCCACCTAATATCTACACTTCTCTATGCTTCTCCTATCTATACTACCTGCCGAAGAATAATCTTCTAAAACTTGCTAAATCCTACAACAACATTGCCAAATTTGCCACTGGAAAACCCTTCCGAACCCATCACTGTCAAAATCTACAACAACTAGGTTTGCTGGAACTCCAGAATCAGCTTATGTTTAACCAACTTACAATTATCCATAAGACCCTGTACCAGCCTCATAATACTCCAACACTATCTTCCCTTGTCACTCCCTACAAAAACCTGAACACCTTACGCTCCTCTAATAAACTACTAGTTAGTATAAGCAAATCCAAAAACCTGGCTGGTGACTCTCTCTTTTCAAATACAGCTGGGAGACACTGGAACCTTCTTCCTAGTGATGTAACATCACTTTCCTCCTTAACTATCTTCAAACAAAAGCTCTAAATCTACCTTAAGTCACACTGGCGCTGTCCTTGTTGTAACCCTGATTGACCTTTACTGTAACTGCCATGCTGTCTCCCTTTTCTTCTTCTTCTGTTCTACCTCTCACTCCTTGTTACTTATTTCTGAAGAAATCAGAATGTAAGCTAAGTAAGCAAGATATAATGATTATTTTCTTGAAGAGTTGTAACCAGATACTGGGCAGGATTCACGAAGCCTCCGTGTAAGAGTTATAACTCTTACACGGAGGCTGCAGTTAAATGGAGTGATGTCAGCATGCTCTGCATATTCATGAGAGCATGCTGAATCACACCTAAGGCTAACACGGACCATGTAAGACAGTAGGGGACGTGACCGTAGGCCGAGCCCTGTAGGCGGACACACCCCCAGAAGAGTAAAAGTGCCCAAAGTAAACACCCATGACAGAGTCCACGGAAATGTGAATAAACACAACACAACACATGCCCCCACAGACTACGAACATAAAATGTACAAATGAACATCTCATAATTTTTTTTAAATTGTAAAGATGTTTAACCGTGAGTGCGCTCGTTTGCACGGGAGTGCCCGTAGTGCAGCCACAGTTAGCAGTCAGTGGGAAAGCATATAAGAACTAAATATGCAAAGTAAGCCAAGAAGCAATAGCGTAGTGGTAGAGATGTTGGCTGAAGAGCAGGCAGTCATGGTTCGAGCCCCCACAACACCAATTTTTATTTTTAGCAAAATAAGCACGAAACAAGTCCCTGACAAACATGTACACATAAAATCACATTTTATGTAAAATGTAATAAAATAGCCCATTTATATTGAAGAAATGTGAGGTAACAAAACAATAAAAAATGCCAGATGTGCCCATAGCTGAGCTACAGTTTAACAGGGTGAGTGCATCTGCCCGTAGGTGAGCAGTGGTTTAACTGGTGCAAAATGAGTGCCCGTAGTTGAGCAGTGGTTTAACAGGCTGAAACTATGTACCCCTAGCTGAGCTGAGCGTAATATGCGTGCTGATAGCCAAATGAGGCTTAAACCAGCATACCCCATTTGCGCAGAGCTGCGCACCGCGCAAACAAGCTAACCGACAGGCAACGTTGAGCAAGCCGTATCAAAACTGCCTTTACACAGACACACCCCTCAGCTTGTCTAGACAGTCATAAAAAATAAAAAGTAGTGGCCAGGTTCGAACCCAGGATACTATACACCATAGTCAAGGTACTGAACCACTAAGCCATGACAGCAGTACCTATAAATGCAATAATAGCAAATATATAGGAATGAATACAAACTGGAGCATGACAATGCAGGTTTAGTGAAGTTGATACAATTTCCAAATGGCCAATCACAGATATGTGCGGGAAAAACGGCCTATATAAGCCCCATAGGCGGGAATACACAGCATAAACGATTGTAGAACTGACTTGCAGCCAGAATGACAGGAGTAGGTGAGGGTAGTTGCTTTTGAGCACAGAGGTGGGGCATTGAGGAGTCCAGGTACATGGTCTGGCTCCTAGTCCACAATCATGAGGCCCAACTCATGCAGGGCCAGGTCCTGTGGGGAGCATATAGGGCTGAGGCGTGGGACCGGTTGGCTCATGATCTCACCAGTGCCACAGGGATTCCAAGGACTGGTGAGCAGGTCCATCACCACCATGCGGACCTGAAGAGATGCAAGCAGGACCAATTGAACCTTTGGATCCAGGAGGCCCGGCAAATGCCCAACGCCCCACCACTGAGTAAGTTACATTTAATTATGTATGTAAGAAATTAAACTAGATGATATTATGGAGATGTGTATTCCAATATTACTTTATTTATATTACAGCTGCAGGTGTCCGTTCTGTGAACCGCAGAGCCTATGGCGATAGGCTGGTGCGGTTGTGCCACCAGGCAGATCAGTAATCCACTCCCAGTAACTGTAAAGAAATATAAAAGTATGACAGTTAGCAAAAGAATGCAGTGTAGTCACTAAGTAATAAAATGTGCAAGTAACAGTGTAAAAGTGTTTGCAAGTATTGCTTGATTACAAAAGTGTGTTGCAGTCTGTAATCCAAACAGAAAAATGGAAATGTCTGAAATAAATTCTGAAATAAAGATGCCCCACTTGTAAGAAAATAGTACACAACCTGCAGCAGGCTGAAAAGTACAGCTGCAGAAGATGATCAAATCACATGTGTGAAATATATCCCTGTTGAAATACTGAAACATGACAGAAGTGAGACTGCTGGAAAGGATTGTAATAACTACAAATAAAACATGTCAATAAAGCCTAGAAGTAAGTACCATCCTGAATAGTAAAATGAAAAGAAGTGAGAGAGTGTGAGAAAGTGTCATGAATCCAGCAATACAGTAGTAATGACCCCTGAATAAAGTATACTGCAGTCAGTACAGAATGAAATGCATGTGAGAAGCAAAACCAAACAGCGAAATCTGTTCAAAGTGTTGCTGCATCTGGAATGTGTATCCCAAAATCTGGATATGTTGCTCTCAGTCTGCAATATGCAGATAGTATGATTGTCTGATATACCAAACATCCACACTTGTCTATAGCTATATAAAGCAAATGTAGCAGGATGATGTAGCTGAACAAAGCTAGATATGAATGTGTATGAAGAACAATAAAATGTATATTGATGTAGCAGTAACAGTCCTATCACCAAGTTGAAGTAGATATCATATAGGAAACTGTAGTTAGAACAGTAGTGTGTATATATGTGCAGCTATTAGAAATGTACAGCATATGTATTGGTATTCGAAGGTGTTAATATTATTTTCTTCACCCCACCCTATAACCACATATAACCCATTCCACGTGAAAATGGTATGTGCAATCACAATTAACACCCCTGGACATTTGTCCTGTTGGGTCATAAATATTTGCATGTCCGTTGATGCATCTGCCCTGTTCATACATCCAAACCTGATGGCCTGTTGCCATCAAGCAACTCTGCATGTTGTTGGACTGTGTATTGCTGTTCAAATTATGCATGTGTTATGCTCGCTGTTCAATGGTGTGAATATCTGGGTGTTTGGTTAATGGGAATACTAATGCATGCTGTTACAACTAATTGTGAATGGTATTATATGTCACTAACCCAAACTGTCATGACATAATGCAAAACATAGGATGACAGGGAAGGCGGGTTCCAGCGGACCCACCTCTCCCACCTCAGCTGGCGAGTGCACCTGGCACTAGTGCCCAGTCTGGACCCTCCTCTGGTGGCCCTGTGCCACCTGCGGGTGGAAGCGCTGCAGGGGATGGGGCTCATCTCCCCTCT
Organism: Protopterus annectens; assembly: GCF_019279795.1. NCBI lineage: Eukaryota > Metazoa > Chordata > Ceratodontiformes > Protopteridae > Protopterus > Protopterus annectens. Next base: position 1,201,913,526 of record NC_056737.1, read on the forward strand.
GCAAGCGTGGCTGGAGGAGAACCACCACTCACCCTCCATAGCGTCCGGACTGTGGTGCATAGGGAGATCTGGGACTCTGTTTTTGAGCCCCTACGCCAGCTTAAGGCACAGGTGGCACAACTTATGGGCATGCCTGTTGCCCGGCCTACACAGCTCCCAGCACAGCCCCATCCTGGGCAGTGAAGGAACAGTGGTAACTGCCTATGGGTGGGGATATCAGTTCCACTGTTGCCATCTGTGGGCTCATGGGCTCTGGATATCCAAACCTCCATCCCCGTCAATTGTGTAACCCCCCGCACACGTGTCATACACCGCCCTTGTATGCGTCTTGTTTGTCTTGTCTGTTGACCTACCCAACCTACCTCCCCAGCTATACCAACTTCCTTCACCTGACATACCACTCTCACCTGAAAAAAAAAAAAAAAGGGCACTCTGTACCCACAAAAAAATTACGCCCCATACATAGCTGCCCATTCCGCACACATGTTTGCTGGACATGGAAACTATCAATTACAATTGGCTGTACAACAAGTATCATTGTTGTCCTGACACCTCTCTCAGGGGTGGAAGGTTTCAAATGTCACACCAAATTACATACATATGCACAGCTGTTGCTGATGAAGAAATGAGCAGCTATGGGCCTTACCTACATCCCTCCTGCAAATTCCAAGCTTGTTTCCCTACTGTCTTATCCTCTTTGTGACCCCTTTTTCACCACTTTCCTGTCTCCCCATTTTCATTTCTTTCAAAGAAAATAGCGCGGCTGTGCGCCAGAGTAAGCACTGTTAAGCGGTTGTAAGCGGGTGTGCACGGGTGTGAGTGGAGCTAAATGCCAGTGCGCATGCGTGAGCTCTGCGCAAACCAGCGCTAACCCAGTTACAACTGCTTAAAAGTGCCTTAGTCACTTTGATTGACAGGTCCTGTAGTCAGTTCAAAAGCAAAATAAAATCCCACTGTCAGTCCAGAACCCAGGACCTTGGAAACAGTAGTCTGTATGACCTACCACTAAGCCATGACTCTTATGCAAGAACATTGTGCTAAAATAAATATAACATGTAATAGTAGGGATGAATGTAAAGGGAATATAGGATGTGTAGTACACAAAGCATGTCATTTAGAATTACTGTCAAAACTACTGGATTTCCATAATAGTAGTGTGTGAACAGAAACAGCCATGCTAGTTGGTAGCTTGTAGGTAATAATGTCAGTTAATGTACATATATAAATGTATGTATATTTACATATATATATATATATATATATATATATATAGTTGTAGGTGTCATTGTGCTTACACACTTACTACAGGGAACAGGAGAGAGGAATGGAGAAATGTGAATCTACAACACAGCCTGAATCATGAGAGAGATACTAACCTTTACACTCACAGAACAGTGTCCACAGTATACCAGCATGGTCCCTGCCCTTACAATCTGAAAAGGCAACGCCTATCTCACATACCCTTTTATAGCACTGTCCTGAAATCACAGTGAGAACTGCAATCAGTACACAACTGGCTGCATGCAATTAGCAAATGCTGGCTTACAATTGGTGCAGAGGCCATCACATGGACCTATGCAGATACCTACAAAAGCATCCTGTACTAACACTCCACACATGCAATACGTTCATTGCACTGTCTGGAAGCAGACAGAGGGAGAGAGACAGACAGAGACAGAGAGAAAAAAAAAAAAAACACACGCTACACACTGTGAGTCTAAGCTGTCAGCAGTGACAGTAGCAGCAGGAAGCAGAAGCAGTGGTAACACAACCAGCTGTGACAAACACAGGTAATGCAAAGTAGCAGGTTAATAGTCTGCATACTGTGAACCCTCCAAATGTGTCATAGGTCTGTATCTATAGGTATGTCCATGTGATATGTTGTGTGTACGTAGTTCCGCCAAATGGGGATGACTATACATTACATGTCAATCAGTGTTAGGCCATGATCCTGGCAGCAGTTGTCTGTGCATTGCCCTCAGCAATGGCTGTAGTGACTGTTTTGAAAGGTCAGCCAGGTTCAAAAGGCAGGATCAGCCCATCACAAAGGCAAACTGGCTGGGAACAAGTGTCTGCAGGTACCCGATATCACTGCATATGCATCCCATACTGAATAATTCCAAAGCTTAGCAGACCAGGCCATTTATGCATATGATGTGGTAGTTCCCAGGGTCAGTAGAGGTGCCTCCTTAGTGGTGTGGGACCAATGTTGCTGTATGCCAGTGTCCAGGTACATATCCTGTAGTATGGCCAAGATTAATTATCAGTCTTATATGCGGTTGTATGTCCTCTTGGAGTGCATGTAGCACACATCCAGGGATACCATCAGGTCACAGTGATGCTGTGTGTTCTGCTTTGCTGAGGGCAGCCCTCACCTGGACATGTGAGATGATAGGGAGGTTACATACAGCTGTGATAAGTATTTCAACTGGTGGGGGAGAAGGAGGGGGGATACGTGCACCGAACCTGTCTGCAAGAATGTTGCCAATATCTGTGTGTTTGGTGAATGTTACGTAGGTGTGTATTAATGCAGAGCATATCTGAGGCATTTGGTCCATATGTGTAACATAACTGAAGAAGGCCTTGTGGTTATCCATAGTGTTTGTGGCCATTTCCCTCCCAGAGTAGGCCATGGCCATTGTTATGAAAGACTGTAGCGTAGTACCAGTGCTGACCATAGATGCCGTTCCTTAATGTGAATCTGCTCTGTCCTGCAGTAGCCTCCTGCTATTGTTGTACAATATGCCTCTGTCTGGGGTCCACCGGACAGGATGCCTAACCTTTGTGCATAGGGTCTGTGTTAGAAATGTGTGTGCAAGTTCCATGCAATCTGTGGGATGTCCGTGGTAAGCATTTGCAAAGGGGTCAGCAGTGTGGGTTGTGGCTTCCACTGGCCCAGTGTGCTGCATGGATACCATCTCAGTCCTAACAAGTGAATAACTGTCTAATCACATACATATCAAAGTAGTCTACTGTGCTGGTGGTGGTGGTGGGATATGTATATACAGGCTGAGTAACTTGTGTCCACATCACACTAGTGGATGGTGTCCCACATACAGTACCTTGGGATGAACCCCCAGAGTGATGTTGTGCATTGGACCTGTCAGTGTGTGCTGACCGATAGGGCATGCTGCTATGTTGTATGGAATGTGGCAGGTATTGTTGCACAGGTGTTGGCTGAGCACTGATATCTGGCCATGTACTTGTGTATCCACCACAAGACACACACATGCAACATATGGGAGTAGTAGTATATCACTACACATGAGTATCATGTATAGTATGTGTGCCATATATTGCTGACATAGTCTGCTGTTATCCTGTTTGTGTTCTCTTCCAGGGAGATGGTGCATCAGCGTAATCCTGCCTACTCTGCAGCAGAAGATGAGGAGATACACCAGAGCCTGGTGCGGGAGTATGACATACTGTTTTCCCGCACCAGTCAGAATCAGCAGGAGAGGGCTGCACTGTGGCAAGACCTTGTCCGTAGGGTAAATGACATTGGCACGCATAATAGGACATATGAGCAGGTACGACATCACTGCAGTGATTTAATCAGAAATGTCCGTCAGCGTGCGTCGGATATCCACAGGCAACAGGTTGCCACAGGAGGTGGGGTGGCCACACATCCCCCCCTCACCAGACTGGAGGGGCTACTCCTAAGTGTTGTGGCTCCAGCCCCGGAACAGCAACAGCAATACACCTGCATCATGATGGAGGCTGGATCCACACAGCAGCACGACATGGAGCATGCAGGTAATATGCCATATGTACCCTTGACTGTTCTGTACACTGTTAGTTTATGCATGTGTAAGGTGTGTCCGTGGTATGTAGCTGTCATCATAGTATGTAATTGTGCATGTGTGATATTGGCAATATCAGCAGCTGACGTGTGAAAGGCAACTGGTGTACTACTGCACTGTATCATATGCAGTATCAATGGCACAGTTGTGCCCACTGACATTAATCTCATCATTTCCGCCGGTCCCTCCGGGGTTACAGCGAGGCAGGCCATCCATGCTGGTGAGTGTGTTTAACAATACCTATAATAGTCCTGATAGTGCTAGTAACACTAGCGTAACTCAGTAGTGCTCTGTGTATATACTGCGGGGTGTGCATGTGTGCAGGTGTGCCTGTGCCCATGTGCACATGTGTGCATGTGTGCATGTGTGCAGGTATGCCTGTGTCCACGTGTGCATGTGTGCATGTGTCCACGTGTGCATGTGTGCATGTGTGCCTGTGTGCATGTGTGCATGTGTGCCTGTGTGCATGTGTGCATGTGTGCATGTGTGCCTGTGTGCATGTGTGCATGTGTGCCTGTGTCCATGTGTGCATGTGTGCCTGTGTCCATGTGTGCATGTGTCCATGTGTGCATGTGTGCATGTGTGCATAAGTGCATCACTGGTAACATTGTGTGGACACTGTAAACTGTGTATCTTGTCTTCCTCCCACAGGTTCTGGTGCTGCTCTGGTGTCCTGCAGCAGGGAACCTGAATCTGGTGTCACAGGTACCGGTAATGATGATATCTGTGTAATGGTGCAGGAAGGTGTGTCAGGCTATGCCATTGGTCAGCCAATTGACAGTACACAGCTGTCAACCTCATCATTGAGCACAGTCATCCTGCCAGTACATCCTTTGTCACCATTGTCCCTAGGTGATGGACAGGATACAGTGGGCATTGACCAGGGTAATGTGGTATCTGTGGCACATGCTTCCCCACACAGCAGCCATGGGCAGGGTCCTGCGATGGTACCACACAGACAGTTGCCCATGGGTTCTCGTGGGAGCATCCATGGGCGTACTGCCTCTGGCAGACGTGCCCAAAGAGGTCTGTCAACCTCAGCTATGTTTTGGGCTGTCATGCAGGCACAGTCACGTATGGAAAGGTACACCAGACAGGGTCTGAGGGCGCTGAGAGCATGTCGCACAGCCATGACTGACAGTATGCGTGACATTGTGGATGCTATCTGTAATTTCACCGATGTCATAGATAGACGTTGTGGGGACATATTACAACAGTTCCACAACCAAATGTCCATGAGCCAGGGCAATGGTGGGCAGTTGCGGCATTGATGTGTCCGTATGCCAGCAACAGCAGCAGCTGGCAGTCGGCACGGAGGACAACAGGCCCGCACACGCCCCCATAGTGCCAGCAGCAGCCCCAGCAATGCTGGGTCTGTGCTGTCATCGGAACGCCCCAAGAGACCATGTGCACCTGGCTCTGGACAGTCCCAACAGGGACCTGTGTCCAGTCAACACACTCCCGCTTCTGATGACAGTACCCAGTCTGGCTTAGTACTGGATATGGTCCGTAGAACCCCTGCCAGGCACAGGTACCGTGTCCGTGTCCACAGACACTGATCTATATGACCTGCCAGGTGCAGTCTGTGGCTGTCCACAAACCCCTGTATATGGCAGCCATGAGGTGGAACTGTGTGCGTGCATACACACATGCGAAATGTTAACACCTAGGGTGACCACATACACGCACACACTGCACCAACAGTGCCCCACCCTGTACTGCTGCCCCTCACCAACACACATACACACACATGTCAATTGGTGGTATCAGTGGCAGACTCAGGCATACCTAATTCACACCCTGTGCATATGATGACACTGTGCCACCTCCTGCAATCTCCAACATCATTGCGGGAACAGGTAAACACGTTGCTGATGCACAGGGTGACTACATAGAAGTGTATTAGTAGTATCATGTTGGTAACAGTACAGTGTGCTGATATGACTGTGTGTATATCCCAGCATGCCTGATGCAGTAACCGTATGAATGTCCTAAATTGTTATCTGCACCCATAGTACGTACCAACGTGTAACAGCTGCACATAATTGCATGCCGGTGGTAAGGATGTCAACAGATAGCCACATACATGGGTAGCACAGGGGGGAAGCTAACGCAAGTAGTGATATGCAATGGTGGACATGTACAGTAATGGTGTCAAGTTGCCCACAACGACTATGCAATGTGGATGTTTGCGCATGTTGATATGTGTGCAGTACCAATGTAATCCAAATCACAATTAACTATGACATAATATCAGTTCTACCATGGGCATCTGCGCTGTGTATTCCTGGGTACATGCTGATAGTGCCTACATATTTGCATTGTTACTTACTGTTAGTGTTACCCCTTCTTTGTTGTACAATGAACTGCTTCCAGTCCTGCTTACTGTAGCTTTGTTTGCATGCATGTTCACTTGGGGTTCCCTGGAACACTGCTTACACCTGCAATGCAGAGTTACAGTGCTTCTGTGGACTCCTAGTGACATCTGCATAGCGTACGATACGTATGTCAAGTTTACACATGACAGAACATCACTGTCCATCCTTTTCGCATGTACGTTGCCTGTGACACATTGCACATGTCTTACCTGGCATTTACCCACGTGTGCAGTCATATATGCCAGTGCTATGAAACAGTAGCAGTACACCCACACATACACACCTTCAGTATGTTGTTCCCCATTGGCCCTATGTGTTGGTACTCACCATGGCAATCACACTACTAGGGTAGCATGTGCAAAGGTAACCTGTGAATCACCTCTATGGTCCAGTTGTGGTTTATGTGAGTCATGTGGCAATGTCACAGCTGCCACATGTATGCGGTCAGCCATCACCCTTGGCCAGGAACATACAACATATGTGTGGGATGCCACCACATAGCCAATCTGGGGACTGAGCTCTCTGAACCCAGTAATGCCATACCCTGTCAGGTGGCATGTCATATCACAGTGACTACAATACAAGTCAGACAGAGACACGCACTGACAGCATGCTGAACACACTGGGGCATATGTGGGGACTCAGAATAGCATCCTGCCTGAGCATCACACACCTCCGCAGCTGGCACACAGGCATATATTCTGTTGGAACAGAGCACATGCCACACATGGCACACACATCCCGTGTGCCACACACTCACAGCCTGTAGGGCTACACAACACACCTGCTACAGATGTGTCAGGTACCTGTCTTGGGTGCTGCACTGGGGTCCCGCTCAACAGGCTGTATCTGGTGAAGGTCACAGTGATATGCCTCAGGGGCACTATCGTCCACCACAGAACACATGCATACAGGTCAGTCAGAGGCATGGACACATATGACTCACTCATTGACCATGCCACTATGGATGACCTAAGACATACCTCCCTGGACTACATGATAGGGAACATAGAATGGATCTCTCAGCATGTGGCAAGGGCCAGTATGAGCCTGATCTTGGTTGCCAACATACCCTCACCAGGTATGCAACCACTATATGTAGGAAGGGTGTTGTATGTCTACATTCTGCTCAGTCTCCAATGTCATTCATAGGGTATCTGCTGGCTGTCAACATGTGCTTATATGCTAGGGAAGCCACAATGATGTGCAAGGGTCAGCTTGCACGTGACACCCATGGCCCGATGTATATTGGTGAAGCTCCTTGATGCACACATACTGCCTTATGCTGCAGGACATGGATTACATAGCCACCTCCGTGGGTATCACACAGGTTAGGACACTAACAGTGCTGCTACACAACACCAGCAGTGTACACCGCAAGATGCATGCACTGGACACTGTCCTCAGCATGGTGAACTGCAATGTCTGTGCAGTACCAGAGTCCTGATTCATGGCTCACAGGTGCAACCCATCACTGCCAGGTTATGCCTCATACCATGCCTGTCGTTCCCTACACATGTAACACACATGGACAGGGGGGTGGTATCCCAAGGCACCACAGATACACACACCTCCAGGTTGTTGGCACAGCACAAAGCATCAGGGCCTAATCATGATCAGCTAACAGTGTGTCGGACTGCCATCTGGTTCATAGCCTGGCACACACAACCCTCCCATACACAGGAAAACCACCTATCCTCCATAACAACACTGGCAATATGACAGTCTCAAGAACTGTCTTTATATGGCTGGACTGCATCCAGCCAAACATTGTGCATGAGCATTACTGTAGCTACAACACACTAGCTGAAGGGTTCACAGCATGTGGTCACTGAATTGCAGTGGAATGACATGTTACCACTCCCACAACAGGTGGGAACATGCAGCACCTGTACATAGACTACATGTAGACTATATGGCCCAGACCAGATGTGTATCCCCTGCTGTAGGTATTTTAGCATATACACCCACACTGTATAGACACATACCGCGTGCGGCCCCTGCACAGTAAGACACAGTCATATTGTTATACATTGCAAATACCATTTATCCACTCGAGGCATGTGCCAGACATGGTAACTACTGCAGGTCACAGGTATTTATGTGTATGTGTCACACACATACATCATGTGTGCAATGCCATTACTGGTTTAGGCAATGGCATGCATTGTTATGCACAAAGACCCACACAAGGTCATAATGTGTGACACAACCACACGTGGCAGTCGTGGGTTACCAAAACATACCTATCTGTACTCTGACAATGGTAATAGACCCAGTAGCAGAGCGCACTATTGGCATTACTGGCCAACTAGCCCTGTTTGGCTGTGCTGATAGTGTGGTGACATCCCCTGTGTTTACTGGGGGAATATGCAGCATCTGGTGTATTGTAGTATTTGCCAAAAGGATCTGTTCTCTCACACTTGCATTTACACACACCCTACTACCCCCACACACACTTGCCATTGCAGGATTCATACCCCTACCTAAGTCACAACACGTGAGAGAGACGCATTAGCAAAGTGCGTGCTATTCACATTACTGGGAGGTTTCTCTTCTCCTGCTGTACTTATAGTGTGCTGACATCATCACTGTTTAGAAAGGGGAATGTGCATCCTGTAGTGTGTTTTCCCAGTTGCCAAAAGGGACATTTCCCTCTCACAGACTTTCACACACACACACACACACACACACACACACACACACACACACACACACACACACACACACACACACACACAGCATTTGCAGGATTCAAACCCCTAACTAACTATATCATGACACTTGAGGGAGACGCATTAGCAGAGCGCACTATCCGAATTACTGGGCACCTGTTCTGCACCTGCAGTATTTATAGGGTGCTGACATCTTTATTTCTACAGAGGTATGTACATGTAGTACTACCTGTCAGGTGGGGGATAGCATATATATGCATTTGCAGCCACCTACATCAGGGTCAGATATGCACATCGCACTGGCAGGTTATGTTCTATACCATGCTTTGTGACCACAGGACCTGTAACACACAACACAACCAGTCCAGAACACCACACCCACATCCAGGACACACACTTAGCTTCCCTGGGAACAGTGCCGGGATATGCAGGTGTTCACATACACCATTCCAGTTGTTAACATCAGGTACAGGCATATTGTGTGTGAGAACTACTCAGGCCTCTACCACTTTACCCTACAGCCACTACAATTTGTGGGTCCATGTGCTATGGCAGAACCACACACCACAGCCACATGGGGGAATACATATTGCACCTGTCCATCTGCAACGTGGGTACTCACTGTTCCGCACCAGAGGTAGACCACCATTGTTGCTATCTGACCATACCCACCTTTCCCTGGACATCCATATCCCATCTCCACCCCCAGGCAAGGTTGTCGCTGCACACAGACTGTATTTAGCACAAGCAGACTCTACACTTGTGAAGACTGGGGTGGACGACTTCAGAGGACCCATGCTGGGGGACTATACTGGCCACTCAGCATAATCCTTGACAATTGCATTCTATGAGCATGTGTACGGTTTACATTGATCATGCTATCCCACATATACCCATGACTGCTCCACAATAAGACACCAGTCAGGTGTACACCAGCCATATATGAGCCGTACAACAGACAGAGTGAGCTAATACATTGCAGAGCTGTAGCCCACAGAGGGAGGACATCTGTGAACAGTTCTGGCACGGCACTTCATTCACACATAATCATTACAACACAGTGTTGATAGTGGAATTGTCCAGAGAATGCAGAATAGGCTCCCCTCAGTCTGTTATTGACAGACACTTACTGTTAGAGATCCTCAGCAACCCTCTTTCAGCACACACTGACAACATGGCTGTGGCTTAGCACATTCAATCCCTGGGACCTCCATGGTGCCCCTGCTTGACAGAGGCACAGCTCACTAGCCTCACATGTTGCCTTATGTGACCTACTTTACAGTGGCACAGTAGCCTACTGTACCTGGGATGCAGATGCCAAGCACACTCTGGCTGAGCTGTCATTCTCTAGGGCAACAAGCCTAGTATTGACCTCTACACCCATATGTTCAATTGTTAGATGCACAATATTTGTTGTGCTGTTCTACTGTTTGCAGGTCTTTATTGCCATAGCATTCCCTGTTCCTATGACCAACTTGTGTATCTGTGGAAGATGTTTGCATATGACGGCGATCCACTATATCACTTATGTCTCTGTAGTCATTTACTGTGTGCACTGGGCAGATTGCTGTGTTGTGGTTGGTTCCAGGACTGACATGTACAAATACCAGATATGTGTGGCCAACTGCTAAACGGAGATATGGCCTAAGTGTGTGAGCATGCCCAGTTCAGCCTTTTCATGGCATGTTGTCTGACATATGCCTCATTTATCAAAGTGTGCGAGCATGCCCAGTGTGAGCTTTCCATATGTTGTACTCTGAAGTCCACCACATATTGGGGTGTGTGTGAACTTCAACGATATCTCACATTTATGGTTGTGTGTTGGGTGTCATGTTGTGTACTAACTGGCCAACTGCTTCATGTCTGCCACAACAGGGATTATACTTTGCCTGCAGGGATTGCATGGGATACTTTGCAGACAGTTCTCAACATGCTTTCATAATGACCTAACACTGTAGTACCGTATAGTGTACTGGTTCAGTACTTTCACTGTGGTGGACAGTATCCTGGGCTTTAGTCCTATCACTGCTTGACATCTTCATAGTGAGCACAACAGACTGTGTAGGGGCCAGTTGTGCACATATGACCATGTTGCATTATGTTCAGATATGGACTACCTACACCAGGCTCGTCCAACATTGGTAGTGTATTCCACAACATGGGTGGACATTGGCAAACACTAGCGATGTTCCCTAGGCCATTTCCGATGCTAGTCACAGGGTGTGTTTGTCCTTCGATACACATTGTAACTGGAGTTTGCCATGACATATGTCATGGTTAGTATGCTGTGCCTCTGTCTACCTCTGACATAACAGTGATACCCAGGGTTAGCCTACCATCTCCCATCCACTCATCAGGATTCCTTCTGAGGGGTGTCGATAAGTGACTCCCTGGCTGACCTGTACTGGGAGTTTACTGAAGAGTGGGGGTGCCTTCTGTGTTATGGATCATTCTGTACAGCTTGTCCTATGTATGTCAGTGCTGGGGTTCAGGTCTCTCATGTGCATAGCTTACTGCCATTCAGATTGTACAAGGTGCAGCATGTTCATTGATTCCAGGTTGGACATGGCTTCATACATCAGGCACAGCTTGCCTGTAGCTGGGCAGTATGGCAGTGTGTGGGGCTGTAGTTTGTTTACTCAGGCAACACATGGCATCTGTTCATGCTCTTTGCTACTCCTGGTGGGGTACTGTTGTGGACTTTACAGTTGATGGAGGTGTCTGCTGAGGTATATCCCACAGGGGCTATTGTAGTCAATTGTGACGCTGATGGAGGATGACTGCAGAGCCACAGTGACATCCCCTTATCTACATCTGCCAACCTTCATGTTTGGGTGGGTATATAGTATATGTTTCTGTGAACACTACAGCCACATGTTTGTCCAGTGCAGGATATCTATCATCTTTTGTACCCAGGTCTCTCATTACATGTTAGGTACGTCATGGGTTAACACCTGTGTGGTAATTTGTGGGCACTTACTGTATATCCACGGTGGTTGTCTGTACACAGTTCTGCAATTAGCTTGCTGACATGGCTATGGCTCCAGTTGTCTGTTTGTAGGTGGCCCTTTTGTGGGTTGCTTGTGTCAGCTGGGGGTCGGATATGGTGGGCTGTTTGTACTCCTCTGCATACATGTTCAGTCACAGTCCTTCCATGTTGGCCTATACCTATGGGACATATATACAGAACGGGGGGGGCAGGACCAGGCCTTGTGGGATGCCACTCATATCTGCTTTGTAGTCTGACATGGATGTGGCATGTCTGACCATGTCAGTTCTGTCCTTGGTCTGGTTTGCAACCCCTCTACTGACATAGGGGTATATATTTAAGCTGGTGAACATATCCATACTGAACTTGTACGGTATTGTCTAGAAGCATATGCACGGTCCAGCTACGCTGTGTGGACCACATTGCCCTCATCAGTGACCTTAATGACTGCTTCAAATGGGTCAAACATGCTTAGGTGCAGGATCTGCAGTTACGACAGCCACACTGTGTAGGGTCCAGTATCAGTAGGTCCACAATAGCCTTCTGTCTGCGGTACATACTGATCCTTTCCATAGCTGTGCAGACCAAGCTTGTCAGGATCCTGGGGTGGTAGTTTGCAGTATCCATTCAGGCAACACCTTTGTTGTGAAGGACCACTGTTGTTGTACACTGCTCTTTGGGTACATATCCTGTGGTAAGGCTGACATTGGGCAGTAGTGTGATTTGGCATTCCATTATTCTTGGAGTCCATGTTGGCCTCAGCCCAGGACACCATCACATACCTTTGCTGCTGTGTGTTTTGCTTTGCAGATGATGGCTGTTACCTCAGCATCTGCAATGTCAGGGGACCAGCAGTCTGCTGGGATAGATATTTTGCACTCTGGGGGGGGGGTGTTTGCACTGCACCTGTCAGGTTGTATGTTAGCAATATGTGTGTGTGTTTGGTATGTTGTTTGTGATATCTGTGTGATTCGGAGCATATCTGTGGATGCCCAACATGGTTCCTACCATCAGTTAGGTAAGCCTCGTGATTATCCTTAGTGTCCTGTACAATTTGTATCTTCATAGGTTCATGGGTTCATACTAGGCTATCCACCCTAGGGCATTAGTAAGCTTAGCCAGAGTGTGTGTGTCTTTCGCCACCCCTTGCTATGTTTCTATTATGGCCATTTATGAATTTCTTTACTGTGCCTCTGTCTGGTCGTGACACAGTGAAGACCCCCAGTATACATGTACGATCATCCATCCACTTGTCAATATTCCTGTTGAGAACTGTCAGTGAGGGGCTCTGCCTAACATGGATTGGGATCCTGTTTCTGGGTGTGGGGAGCCTCTGGGTTATGTATCTGTCCCTCCAGCACATCTTATTTCATTATGTGTTGAGGCTGACATCTGTCACTCTCACAGCTCCAATGGCTTTGATTTCCTGTGGTGGAGCATGTCCATTACTCCTGTGTTGGACATGGCCTTGTACAACAGACATACAATGCCTCTGTGTAGGCAGTCTGTGACTGCATTCAGCTGGGGTGTCTACAGCCAGGCAGCATATGACATATATTTCACACCCTTTATCCTCTTGGTGGGGTAACTATGAGGTCTTCCGAACCGCTGCAGGTGTCACGTACGGTACATCCCATATGAGTCATTGTACTAGATTATGGGTCTGATAAGGGAACAGTACAGTGGCACAGTGACCTCTGTTGATGTAGATGTGAATCCTTTCATGATACGGTGTCCAATATCAACAATCTTCCTAGCCACATTGGCATTGTGAGTGTCACATGACAGATTACTGTCGACTTGTGCCCCTAGGTCCCTGATTACTCCTTGCATACATAATGGTTTGCCACCTATGTGGTAATTTATGTGTACCTTGTCTGGTATTTGGTGGGACATTCATACTGTCCAGTGTCTTCAGGATGTCTGGGTGGAGTTCTTGTGTGTGAGGGTGTGGTCTGTCGCATGCTACAGACTGTACAGCAGTTTGGACTACACTTAGGTGCACATGGGTGGTCTCCGCTGCTTTGTGCATTGTCAGTTACCTGGCCATATGGGTGTCTGTGCTGCATATGGATACTCCCCCTCCTTTGATGTTTTGGTCCAGGTGTTGGGGCCATAACACATGATATGTGGTATAACCTAGTAGTGCTGGTGTGCTATCACTAGGCTTGCAGCAGGCTTCTGTCACTGCACAGACATCAATGTTCTCCATAATGGGAAGTGCCTCAGGGGCATGCATATTGCAGTTTACACATCTGGCATTGGTCAGCATTACCCTTATGTTTCCTACCACTTATGTTTTCTAGGGTGGTGGGTAGTCTTTTTGGCCTTGCCTACATACGGCTCTATGGAGGTGGCAGAAGCCTTATCCAGTATCCAGATGCACAGGGGTAACAGGTGCAAGCCATCCCTGGAACAGCAGCATGGCTTGTCATGCTTGACATCTCAAGCAAACAGACATTAGACCCTCTTGGACTGACAGCTGTAACTGTGCCAGCTGTTACACATGATCATTCTGTGTTTGTACTGTGGTATCATTCTTGGTGAGGGTTGGATGCTGCACACAGCCAGTGTCATACCGGCTTGGGGTACATACTCAGAGGGATCATTCATGTCTCTTTTCATGTAGACCAGGGAGGTACATCTCAGGTCATTCACACCAGCATGGGCATTGAGTGCATCATATTTCTGCTTGCTTTGGGGTGACTTGCGTACTTGTGTTATGTGGCATTTTGTGGCAGCCTACAGGCAGCTTACTCTACCCTTTCCCTTGTTCAGTCTGGTGAGTGGGACAGCAGTGTGTCTGCCTATACAGACACCTATTACAACTGTATCAGGCATGTTGTTTCTCCTTCTGGCCTGTGACTGTTTGGCACACCAGCTTTGTGTACTATTCATTGCATGTGCTATGTTTGGAGGTTGTGGTTGCTTGTGATCTGCTTTGGAGGCTTCTGTTGGTGTGGTGTGTTTGTAATTAGGGCCTCCAGGAATATTTTTCTGTGTTTATGTGTTTGGTTTACAGTTGTGGTAGGTCTATGTGGGACTGGGTTTGTGGTGTATGTGGTTACCTTCTCCTCCTGACTAGTTTTGACAGTACTGAGTTGGGGAGCTCAACCTCTGGTTTGGATACATGGTTGCATCTATCACATATATTTGTATTTATTGGGGGGAGTTGTGGTTGTCTGTGTACTTGGGACAGGTGTCACATTGCCTCTGGATTCACAGATTCTACTTGTTGTGGCTGGACATAGTGGATTGTATGTGTGGACATATGTTATTGCCATACTACTGGTCAGTGATTACTTCCCTTTTTATGTTTGCTCTATCATGTGGTAGCTTCCTCATTCTCTTGCATGGTTTGGTAATGGCTGGAGTCCAGCATGCCAGATGCCTGTGTGTATGGCATTGTATGTTGTTGTTATTTGTGATTGCATACTCCAAGCATTCCTGGCTGTGTTCATGGAATGCCTGTATAACATGTTCTGCGGTGTGTCCCATATTCTGCACTTGCACAGGGCCTTTCGTGGATTCAACATCAGTTTGGAGGGCTGCAACCTATGCTTTACACATGTTTTTCACTGTGGTATTCTGGCCAGGGACTGGGGTCAGGATGTGTATATCCTGTGTGATTACTCTATGGTCTGGTCTTACCAGTGAAGGATACACTTCTCATCTTGCCATCCAGTACACATGTTGCTGATTATCACTTCCAGTATACTTACCCCTCTTGTGGGAGTGGTACGTTGTTCCTGGGCATTTTTGTTTATGGATTCTGGGAACTTTTCTCCAACTGTGTTGGTGCTAGTATAATGCTCCCGGTGTATGTCTGGGTATTTTCACTCAAGCAATATAATGTTGTTTTGGGGGCTTGATATATTCATGTATTCCAACATAGGCCAGGTGCAGTTCCTGGTATTAGGACAGTAGTCTGCAGCAGGCTATATACTGGGAGGCGGTTATAGCCATTGGTATTTGACCATGGCTAATCCATGCTGCTTCTTGTTTTGGTACCAACATGGGGGTATGGTTATCCTTGACATTTATTGCTAGTCACCCTCCTTTTGTAGCTTGTTCCATGTTTTGCCGCTGTACAGCACAGTATGAGGTGTGACCTGGTAGTGTTAGGGTGCTGATGTGAGCCTTGACCCAGTTCTCTATTACAGGACTGATATCTACATTCTCCATACTGTGTGTGTTTACACTGCACACATCTTGCTGTTTAGACTTCTGGCATTGGGTAGCATTACATCTAGGTTCCTATCCCTTGTGGTACCTATGAAGGTGGGTTTGTGTTTTGAGACTTACCTATTCAGGGCATGCTGTGGGTACTGACAGCCTTTGCCAGTATCCATGGGGCATGGAATGATAGGTGCACGCCACCCCTAGCAGGTGGTGCATCATGTCATGCTCCGCATGTCTTCCCAGCCTGAAACACATTGGCTCCCCTTTGACTAACTGCATTACTTCAGCCAGTTATTGCACTTGATCATCCCATTGTCATTTTGTGGCTTCATGCTTAGTGAGGGTGGATGTTAGTCAGGGTGCTCAGATGTGCATATAGTACATGGTGTTACATTACTTAACACATGGCATTCATGCCTCAGGTGGTGCTGCAGGGCTGCCTCTGTTGGATGCGCATATTACACTTCCCTGTACATGTTTGTGAGCAGGTCATGTCATTTTAGGCATCCATGTTATTATTTGAGTGAGTCAGAGGGGGGTATCATTCCCAGGGTTCCTACTGAGCCAGTGTATGTGCTATGCGTTGCCTCTTTGCCAAGGCCAGGGCATACTGGGCATGCCTCCTTCTGCCTACTGGGGCAGGCTCAGGTTGTTCCTCCTCCGAGTCACGCTCTGCCTGTGATGGCCTTGGCAATGGTGGGGGGCTGTTTGGCCCAGCCCTATGCTGGTCCTGCTGCAGCTGTTTTCGCAATATCATATTATGTAGCATAGCACATACCATGACAATTTGGGTACATGTAGTTGGTGTGTACTACAAGGCTCCACCAGATGTGTCCAGACACGGGAACCATGACTTGAGCAGCCCAAACACACGCTCTATTACATTACGTGTTTGTGCATGTGCCTCATTATAGCATTCCTGTTCAGGTGTGTGTGCGTTTCTGATGGGTGTCATCAGCCACGGCTCCAGTGCATAACCTGCATCCCCCACTAGGTGTCCGTGTGGGATGTCCCCATTGGCAAATGTCTGGTACAGCTGCGTCAAATGCCAGATGTGGGAATCATGGTAACTCCCAGGGCAGCCAGCACACACATTCATTATTATGCCCTGGGCATCACACATGACCTGGCAGTTGATGGAGGGGAAGCCCTTCCGGTTGATGTAGGCCCTACCCCGCTCACCGGCTGGTGCTTTGATGCATATGTGCATGCAGTCTATTGCACCCACTACCTCAGGGTATTCCGCTATTTGCTGAAAGAGATGCATATTGCTGGCCAATACCTCATGGGCATTGGGGAAATATACATGATCACTGACATGTGCTGACATGGCATCCAGGAACTGGTGCAGTACCCTGGAGGCTGATGCCTGTGATATCCCCATTATATCACCAGTTGGTCTCTGGAAGGTACCTGTTGCTAGTATTCTTAGGCCAACACATACCCTGGTTTCCACTGGGATGGGTTCCACTCTGTTGGTTCTGTGTGTGAGGCATGGCCTGCACAGCTCAACAATTTGCTGCAGGAGCTCTCTGTCCACTTTATAGCGCTCTACTATCTCCAGCTCATGTAACCCGTGGTAGGTGACCCTGGGCCTGTACACTCTTCTCCGTCTCCTCACTGTGGGTTGTCTAGCACCATCTGCATTGTCACCACCCTCAGCAAGTTGCCTATGTCTCATTATGACAGCTATGGCAGCCCCTAACATTTCTGCTCTGAGTGAAGCTTTTTCAGTTTTCACTTCTATTAGCTTACTCCTGTCTTGCAGTGTCTCTTAAGAGAAACATCCTGCACTACTGTTTGCAGAGTTTTAAGTGCTGGGCTGGGCTACTATTCTGCCTGTGTAATTGCCTGCTTCTAATTGTTTTCACCTGCTAGCTTCAGCAGTTATCCCTGCTAGCTTCCTACTAATTCTGTTGCTTCCTTTTTCCTTTCTGTTTCCTCAGGGGGGAGCAACATGCATACTAGCAGAAACATGCTCACAGTGGCTTACACGCGTACACACGTGCTTACACGGTTCAGAATCTACTTTTTCGGATTAAAATGCACGCACACCCACACAAACTGTGTTACAAGTCTGCCAACAGCCTCCTACATGCTCAGCCTGCCCTACACGCGTGCGCACCAGCGCAAACAGTGTTAAACATCTCCCAACACGCTCCCACATGCTCAGTCTGTCTTACACGCGTGCACACTGCCCTACTCGCACTTCATGGCATGCACACGTGCGCATGCACGCCCAGCAAGAAACTTTGGTGTAAGTAACAGTGTACACCTTCCATTTCTTGACTTTCCCTGACTTATCTTGTGGCACACCTCTTTCCATGATCTGTGTCTGTCATCTGTCATGTTACACTGACCTCCAATGAACTGCATTTCTTTCTACCATTCCCCCTGTGATGTCACCTATCTCCTACTCTATTCCTCCCACTTATGTATCTCTTACACTACTCAGACTGTGCTCATTTGCTATGTGACTGTGAGATTCAGTATCCTAACCCTCATTTACATGAGATTGCCTACTAATGCTTAGTTACATATCTTAGAATCAGTTTCCCCACTTAGCAACCACTACACGGTGGCCATGTTGTTTTTGGTCTGCTGGTCCCTGCATTGTCATTCCATGTATTGCATGAAACCCACATTTGTGGGTTTATAACCTTCTTTTTTATGTTTTATACAGCGCAACCCGTTTGCTGGGGGCTCTGGTTTAAACATCGGCGATCGCCGAAAAAAATATATTTTTATTATTTTTGCATCGGGTTACCTTGCCAATGGCCACATATTTGGCCATTGGCATGCTGCCTGAGACATATGCACCCTTTATTTGGAGCTGACATGGCTCCGTTAGGAATTTAGAGAAACGTACTCAGTTGTCAACTGAGTACATTTCTGCAGCTAAAACGTCTCTTACACGGACTGGTTTCTGCTTCATGGATCGCTAATATACCTCATTTGCATACCTTTTGGCTGCAAGTGAGGTATTTAGCATGTCCACACCCAGTCCGTGTAAGAGACATTTTAGCTGGTCTCTTACACGGAGTTTAGGGCTGTTCCTGGATCGCGAGGCTTGCATGGAGTGTTACACATCTCTTACACTCCGTGCAAGCCTTTGTGAATCCTGCCCACTATCTTAAAAACACTGTTGACTTGCTCTGCAAATAGAAATGAGCTGATAGAATGTGCTAACAGTGAAGTCCCAGTGTGTCCCCAGTAGGTTGCTGAAAGGTCCCTGTCTGATAGCTAATCACACAGCCCCATGGCTGACACATGTCTACCAGCTCTTGTTTCCATGATGTTCAATATTACACATGTATGTTGTTGTATATTAGATATATATATATATATATATATATATATATATATATATGTCTTTAAACTTTTTGGAGCTTTTCTCCCCGGGACTCTACTGAAAAAGGATATGTATCCAGTTAGACTAGCCCGGTCAACAAATGTAAAATAAATAAATAAATAAATAGTCAAAACAGACTAAAGAAAACAAATATTTGCTTACTTGCCCTAAAGAGCTACTTTTAAAACTCCAAGAGAAATGTAACATAAAACAAATGTAAAGCAAAATTAAATTAGGCTACAACTAAATTCAATAAATTGCAAACCTTAAATGAAGAATTCTAAGTTAGTTCAACAGCAGCAGTAGTCAAAGGTCAGCAGCACCTGCTAAAGATCGAAACCTTTCCTGTCTTGCTTGCCTTAAATAATAAGTGCTAGATCTGAGCACCTCCCACCTGTGGAAATGATTACTCCTGTGCACTGCACTTTATACTGTGTTACTTGGGTTGCCTATGTCTGATGCACAATGTGGCCTAAGCATTGGTAAGCACAGTCTAATGTTGTGTTTGCATGCACCATATTACTGTAGGGCATATGCTGCGCTATGGCATAAAGCTATGTTAACAGCACTGCCTCTTTGCCAGTGCCACTGCATACTGCGCCCACCTCACTGTAGCATTCTCATCCCCTACTGACTCCTCCACTGACCATTTGTCTGGTTATGGCACTAGTACCTGGTATGATTGGATCTCTTCTTTCTTCAATTTGTCACCCTTGCTGTAACTGCTTCCTAAGTATGATGTTGTGTAGCACTGCACATACCAAACAGATTTTATCACATGTGCTAAGGTCAGACTGTAGGGCACCCCTGGATATATCCAGGCAGTGGAAGCATGCATTCAGAAGCCTAAACATACTCTTCATCTATCAACTTTTCAAGTCCTCAGGTGGGACCTTTATTTAAGTGTTGGCTGGCACACATTAGGATCCCTATTACCTCAGAGATATGAGTTATATCATAGAAGCCCTACATCCCACAAGATGTAGGGATCTTAGGCTTGCTCAACATATCATGTATGTCCATCAACACAATAAGCAGCCTCCTACTCAGTTTGAGCCATTGGACATGAAATTAATGCAGAGATACATAAGTTTATGCCAAAAGAACTACCCTGCCATTAACTGGGAAAACTACTCATGTCCCAACACCTTTGCGCAATGGTTCTTGGAATTCATAAATTCCAATGCCCTGGATCAACTAATCCATTGTCCCACCAGGGGCTCCAATATCCTAGACCTGGTCATTACCAACATGGAAAATCAATGCTCCATACCTATGGTCACCCCCTCGTTAGTCAGGTCTGACCATAAGCTAATCACCCTTAGCATCCACATCCCACCCCCACCCCCCAGTAAAGAAACCACCATAAAAAACTTCTCCAAAGCCAACTTCATGCTACTCAAGTCAGAAGTGACAAACTTCATGACACCCATGCAGACGGGAACTGAAAGCTCAACTGCTGAATCCTACACTAAGGCACTGTACGAGCACATCCACTCATGCATGAATCGTGCCATCCAAAATAGAACCAAAATGCTCTCATCCAAAAAAAGGAAGCCAATCTGGTGGTCCCCTGCCATAAACAAACTTTACAACAAAAGGAAGAAACTTTTGCAGAAAAGAGGAAAATCCCAGGATGCAAAAAACTCCCTTACTAGCCTCAGTAAGAAATTGAGATGCCTCATAAAATCCTCCAAAGCTAGTTACGAAAATAAAATTGCCAAAGATTCCAAAGACAACCACAAAGCATTCTATAACTATGTCAAGAATCTAAATGGCAATGCTCAGATCTGCTCTGAGCTAAAACAGAATGGCATTAAATATACTGATCCGAAGGATATTGCCAATATCCTGGCAGATCGATTCAGTGCCAACTTCACCCCCCTCTCACCCCCTAAATGGCCCATCTCAATACTGGAAGATTGCCAAATTCCAGTAATAACGGCCACACAGGTACAAAACGCACTCTAAAGCCAAGAATACAGCATCCATGGGACCAGATGACATCCCGGGCTGTGTACTACATGAACTACAATATGAACTGGCACCTCACCTAAGTGTCATGTTTAATCATAGCCTCACCTCAGGTTTCATGCCCACTGAGTGGTGCAGAGCTACAGTTATCCCAATCCACAAGGGGGGATCCATATTGGATCCCGGAAACTACTGTCCCATCAGTCTGACAAGCCTTATCTGCAAGGCCATGGAGCGTATTATCATGGAACTTATAAACAAAGACATTGGCAACCTTCAAACACTGGACTCCACCCAGTTTGGGTTTTTGAAGGGCCGATCTTGTCTCCTGAACCTGATTGACTTATTTGAATCAGTCTCCAGAGCCATGGACAAGGGTAAGGTGGCCCACACAGCCTATCTAGACCTTGCCAAGGCCTTTGACACCATCCCCCACTCCGGAATCATAGATAAACTTACTAAGTTGGGCATTAATCCCTATGTTACCCAATGGGTTGCTAAATGGCTTACTGATAGAACCCACACTGTAAAAGTAGCCGACTCCAAATCCAGCTCCAGACAAGTGACAAGTGGAGTACCTCAGGGTTCAGTCCTGGGACCGCTCTTGTTTGGCATCTACTTCTCTGAAGTACAGGTCAACACTAAGGGACTCTGGCTAACAAAGTTTGCAGATGACTGCAAACTGGGAGCCATTATTGAATCCCCAAATGATGTGGATACTCTACAAAAGGGCCTTACAGAAACAGATGCTTGGTGCCAGAGCCATGGGCTCAAGCTCAATGCCAAGAAATGTATTGTTATCCCCTTTGGGAAAAACATGTATCCATGAATTACCATATAGGTGGCAGTACACTAAACACAGAAAGTGTGATAAGAGACTTAGGGACACAGGTGGACAGTGGTCTCACCTATGATAACCACATCATCACAACAGTCAGGAAATCCTTCTATGTGGCACACCTCATCACAAAGGGCTTTTCATCCAGAAAAAAGGAGGTCATTGTCCCACTGTACTCATCCCTCATTAGACCCATTATAGAATACAACGCCCCATTTGGTATGTACCTCTCAAGTCATCTGCAACAACTGGAAAGGCCTCAGAAATACCTCATTAAAAGAATCACAGGCCTAAAGCAGATGCCCTATGCTGACCGCCTTAAAAAACTCCAGCTATACTCTGTCGCATATCGTCTACTCAGAGGCTATCTCTGCTTAACATACAAGGCCATGTCAAACCCAGAGCTGTTGGACATGCTACACTTAAAGAAATCCCAATCCCTCAGAGCTACACGCTCCAGGGATCTAAACCTTGTCATCACAATAAACAAAACATGCTGGAGGGATAGGTTCCTGACCCAGAGACTCCCCAGACTCTGGAATAGATTGCCCATACATGTCAAGCAGAGTGCCTCTTTGGACCTCTTCAAGAGGAACCTTGATGATTGGATGGGAGAAAGGAAATTAACCCCAGGGATCACGTCAGTCACCCTGCTAGACAGGGGTCCAGGAAAGTAAATAATGTGGGAAGAAATAGCCAGGAAATTGTTATGGCTAGGCTTGTATAGGCCCTAGGGCTGATAGCCTAGTACCAACATATGAACCTATGAACCTATAAGAAACAGCCTGCAATCCGAGAGTCTCTGGTTGATTATATTACAGCTGCATACGTAGAGATGAGGAAAGAGGCAAGGACCAATAAGGACACAACATTCACATCAGCAAGAACACTTCTGTCTTTCCTTCAGCTGTCCACAGCTCGGGCCCGATTGCATTTGGTGGATATAGTCGAGAAGGAGGATGTGAACAAAGCAATGAGATTAATGGAGATGTCTAAAGATTCTCTTCTTGGTGACAAGGGGCAGACTACTGGAACCCAGCGTCCACCATTCTCTCATCTGTAGTACATAGAAAACACATATGTTCACCCGCATGCAGCATGGTATTAAGAAAATGATGGGGTATTTTTGAGACTAATGCTTAAGATAGTCCCAGTGTGTCCCCAGTAGGTTGCTGAAAGGTCCCTGTAGCTAGTACATGTGAAGCCACACCTACTTTGGTGTCTACTGGGATAGCTAATCCACAGCTCCCATGGCTGACACATGTCTACCAGCTCTTGCATGGTGTCCTTATCCACATGGTACTGCTCCGTAATGTAGGTGTCATGGAATCCATCAACTGTTAAGTGCAGCTGGGGAATACAGTACCCCCAAGGGCAATGATGTGCACCACCATGGTCACAGCAGAATTCACAGCTTGTTGCATGAACTCATGAACTAATACAGTGGCAACCCCTAACATATTTCCATGATTCCCCAGCAGGAGCATGAGGACTTAGCTGCAGTCAGCACCAATGCTATTAAAGCACCATGTTTCTGAATCATTCCACCATCTTGGTCTACCTCATTTTAATATCGCTGCTCATTGGTAGCAGCTTATACAGCTATTACCACAGGCGGCTGTGTTGCTGAGGATTCATCACCCATGCTGTGGGTGTCTCTGAATCACACATGCCCTGAGAGTGGCTACTCATCCTGCAAAACTGCTTATCACAATGTAGTTAAGGTCTCTGAATTCAAGTAATTCTGGGAAATCAGTGACACTTTAGTGCATTTCGATGCCCCAAATGCATGCACACATAAAAGCTCATGTGCGCACACACACACACACACACACACACACACACACACACACACACACACACACACACACACACACAAACACACACACTCAATAATAAATGGCACATATAGGGCCAGTTAAAAAATAATTATATATATTTTTTGTTTTTGTTTTCCAATAAAGTCTGACTTAGTGGAAACCCCTTTCCAGAAATCAGAGGAGAAAAACTCCAATGTTGCATAAGAATACAGAAAATTAACTAAATAATCGACAAACTGTAATACTATAGTTAATCAATATTACTATTAAAATATATACAGAAATATGTAGTAAGAGACAAGATGGGCAAAGCAAAAAAGAAGTGTAATGAATGAAAATAGTTAAGTAAAAGAAAACATATAGCTACATAAGTTCTTAGAAATCAGAGGAGATGAAGAACATACTAGTTTAGGAAGAAAAAGGAGGGAGGCGAAAGAGGAAGCAGTAGGTTTGGCTAGAGCCTTGTAGCACTGGACAGTAGTATGTCTACTGTTCAGATTTTCACAGAATGTCAAGATTTTTGCCTTATATGTTTTGGTCTGTCCCTCATAAAATTTTTGGTTTTGTGGCAAATCACTGAGGACTGAAGTCACTAAATGATAACATGCATATGAGTTTCAAACTTCATATCCTTTGGAAAAATGCATGTTAACACAAATCCTGTCATCCTAACAACTATTTATAAGACGAATATTTAAAATCTGTCCCTATTTTTATGCTTTGTCCCCCCATTATTTTAGGATTTGGGCAGGTTTCTTGAACTAAGAGGTTGAGAGGGAGAGGTATAAATGACATTTCTCTGTCTGTGGTAAATATCCCAACCTTAACATTATGGGTTCTGCCAGACAGAGAGTTAACAGTCCAGTGACCTGTATATGGGTTAATGTTGAGTTGGGAGAGTTTGTCAGTAATCCCAGAAAGATTGTGTCAAAGGCCTTGGCATGGTCTAGATAAGTAGTGTGGACTGAATACCCCTTATCCATGGCCTCAGTAACCCTTTCACAGAACTCAACCAGGTTAGTAGGCAGGATCTGGCGTTTACATAGCTGAACTGCTGTGTATCTGAGGATATACAGAACTCAACCAGGTTAAGTAGGCATGATCTGATGTTTACATAGCTGAACTGCTGTGTATCTAAGGATGTATAGAACTCAACCAGGTTAAGTAGGCATGATCTGACATTTACATAGCTGAATTGCTGTGTATGTGAGGATATACAGAACTCAACCAGGTTAAGTAGGCATGATCTGACATTTACATAGCTGAATTGCTGTGTATCTGGGAATATACAGAACTCAACCAGGTTAAGTAGGCATGATCTGGTGTTTACATAGCTGAACTTCGGTGTATCTGGGGATATACCATATGTATATGGGTGTACCTGGTAATTACCGCCCCATAAGCTTAACAAGTCTAGTCTGCAAAGCTATGGAGAGGATCATAATGGAGCTCATAAACAAAGATATAGGGGACTTGCAGACATTGGATCCGACCCAGTTTGGCTTCGTCAAGGGAAGATCATGCCTTTTGAACTTGGTTGACTTCTTCGAAACAGTCACCAAGGCCATTGATGAGGGAAAGGCAGTCCATACAGCCTACCTTGACCTTGCAAAGGCTTTTGACACAATACCCCACTCGGGTATTGTAGAAAAACTTACCAGCTTAAATGTAAACCCATATGTCACAAGATGGGTTGCAAACTGGCTTAAGGACAGAACCCACAGTGTTAGAGTTGCTGGCGCTATGTCAGACTCCAAGCCGGTCACAAGTGGTGTCCCACAGAGCTCGGTCCTTGGCCCCTTATTGTTCAGCATCTACTTCTCAGAAGTACAGGCCAACATGGGAGGACTTTGGCTGACAAAGTTTGCAGACGACTGCAAACTGGGCCATAGTGGAAAGTGCATCGGACACGGATATCCTTCAGAAGGGACTCACGGAAACAGATAGCTGGTGCCAGAGCCATGGCCTGAAGTTAAACACCAAAAATGTATAGTCATACCCTTCGGGAAAAACAAGGTAACCCCAAGCTACCATATAGGTGGCAATCCACTAAGCACAGAAGAGGTTATCAGGGACCTGGGGACCCAGGTTGATAGTGGCCTTTCTTTTGACACTCACGTTGCTAAAGTGGTTAGAAAGACCTTCTACATTGCCCACCTGATCATGAAGGATTCACATCCAGATCTAGTGAGGTCATTGTTCCCCTGTACTCTTCACTTATCAGACCAATGATCGAGTACAATGCCCCATTTGGGATGTATCTCACCTGACATCTGCAGCAATTGGAGACCCCAAAAGTTCATCACCAAAAGGATAAAGGGACTCCAAAATCTGTCATATGCTGCCAGATTGAAGAAACTCCAGCTCTATTCAGTCGCATACCATCTGCTCAGAGGTGACATGTGCCTGACATACAAGGCCATGTCCAACCCGGAATTAATGGACATGCTCCACCTCAGAAAACCAAATCCACCAAAACCACTAGAGCAAGCGACTTAAACCTTAGCATGGACATAAATAGGACATGCTGGAGGGATAGATTTATCACTCAGAGACTCCCTATGCTGTGGAATAAAATCCCGGTCCATGTGAGGCAGAGCACCTCGCTGGCTCTGTTCAAGAGAAATCTTGACCTGTGGATGGGAGATCGTAGGTTTACCCCGGGAATCATCTCTGTGTCACTGCTGGACAGAGGCACAACAAACTAATGGGCACAGTATTTTTTCATATAAGGGGTGGCGTAAGCCACAAAAATTTGGGCTAGGCTTATAAATGCCTTAGGGCAGATAGCCTAGTATAAACCTATGAACCTATGAACCTATATACAGAACTCAACCAGGTTAAGTAGGCATGATCTGACGTTTACATAGCTGAACTGCTGTGTATCAGAGGATATACAGAACTCAACCAGGTTAAGTAAGCATGATCTGATGTTTACATAGCTAAACTGCTGTGTATCTGAGGATATACAGAACTCAACCAGGTTAAGTAGGCATGATTTGACTTTACATAGCTGAACTGCTGTGTATCTGGGGATATACAGAACTCAACCAGGTTAAGTAGGCATGATCTGGCATTTACATAGCTGAACTTCTGTGTATCTGGGGATATACAGAACTCAACCAGGTTAGGTAGGCATGATCTGACGTTTCTATAGCTGAACTGCTGTGTATCTGGAGATATGCAGAACTCAACCATAGGTTCATAGGTAGGTACTAGGCTATTGGCCCTATGGCCTATATAAGCCTAGCCAAAAGGTACCCTGGCTTTTGCCTCCCAAGAAAATTATTTTCCTGTGCCACTGTCGAGCAGAGCCACAGAAGTGACCCATAGGGTGAATTTCCTATCTCCCATCCAATCATCAAGATTTTTCTTGAAGAGTGCTAATGAGGAGCTTTGTTCGATATAGATAGGTAGTTTGTTGCAGAGTATGGGAAATCTCTGGGACAGGAATCTATCCCTCCAGCATGTTCTGTTTATTGTGGTGACAAGGTTTAGGTCCCTAGAGCGTGTAGCTCAGAGGGATGGGGAATTCTTTAAGTGGAGCATGTCCAAAAGCTCAGTGTTTGACATAGCTTTGTATGTTAGGCAGAGATCACCTCTGAGTAGGCGATATGCGACGGAGTAAAGCTGCAGTTTTTTGAGACGGTCTGCGTAGGGCATCTGTTTGAGGCTGGTAATCCTCTTTGGAGGTATTTCTGCGGCCTTTCCAGTTGTTGTAGATGTCTTGTGAGGTACATACACAAAGGGGAGTTGTACTCTATAATGGGTCTAATGAGGGACGAGTAGACGGGAACAATGACCTCTTTTTTCCTGGATGGGAAACCTTTTGTGATGAGGTGTGCCATGTAGAAGGATTTCCTGACTACTGTGGCAATGTGATTATCAAAGGAGAAACTACTGTCCACCTGTGTCCCAGGGTCTCTTGTCACACTTTCAGTGTTAAGTAGACTACAGCCTTTGTGGTAGTTCATGAGTACAGAGTTTTTACCAAAAGGGATGACAATGCACTTTTTGGCATTGAGCTTGAGGCCATGGCTTTGACACCAGGCATCTGTCTCAGCGAGACCCTTTTGTAGGACGTCCACATCTTTTGGAATTTTGATTATGGCTCCTAGTTTGCAGTCATCTGCGAACTTCATTAGCCAAAGACTTTCTGTGTTAGCCTGTACTTCAGAGAAGTAGATACCAAACAGGAGAGGACCCAGGACTGAACATTGTGGTACTCCACTTGTCACTAGCCTGAAGTTGGATTTGGAGTCTGCTACTTTTAGAGTGTGAGTTCTGTCAGTGAGCCAGTTGGCAACCCATCTTGTGACATAGGGATTTATACCTAGTTTAGTGACTTTACCTATAATTCCAGACTGGGGGATGGTGTTGAAAGCCTTGGCAAGATCTAGATAGGCTGTGTGAACCACCTTACCTTCATCTACGGCTTTGGTGACTGCTTCAAAGAAGTCTATCAGGTTTAAGAGACATGATCTGCCTTTTACAAACCCGAACTGGGTAGGGTCCAGAATTTGGAGATTACCAATGCCATTGTTTATAAGTTCCATGATGATACATTCCAAAGCCTTGTAGACCCTGCTCATCAGGCTAATGGCATGGTAGTTTCCAGGGTCCGTGGTGGCTCCCCCTTTGTGGAGTGGGATAATTGTTGCTGTGCACCATTCAGTGGGTACATAGCCTAAGGTGAGGCTATGATTGAACATGGTACTTAGGTTGGGTGCCAGTTCATTCTGTAGTTCATGTAGAATGCAGCCTGGGATGTTGTCAGGTCCCATGGATGCTGTGTTCCTGGCTTTGGAGAGTGTGTTTTTTACCTGTGCAGTTATGATCACAGGAACTTTGCATTCCTCTGGGATAGAGATGGGCCCTTTAGGGCATGAGATGGTGGTAAAGTTTGCACTGTACCTATCTGCCAGGGTGTTGGCAATATCAGTTGGTTCTGTATATTTAGTGCCATTGTGCTGTAACTCAGAGTAGATCTGAGTGTTGCCATTGAGATTCTTGACATAGCTATAGAATGCTTTGTGGTTGTCTTTAGAGTCACTGGCGATTTTGTTTTCGTAACTAGCTTTGAAGGATTTTATGAGGGATTTCAGCTTCTTACTGAGGCTGACCAGGGAGTTCCTCCAATCATCGCTCATAGATTCATAGGTTCATAGGTTGGTACTAGGCTATTGGCCCTAGGGCCTATACAAGCCTAACCATAACAATTTCCTGGATATTTCTTCCCATAATATTTACTTCCCTGGACCCCTGTCTAGCAGGGTGACCGACATCATCCCAGGGGTAAATTTCCTATCTCCCATCCACTCATCAAGGTTCCTTTTGAAGAGGGCCAAGGAGGTGCTCTGCTTGACATGTATGGGCAGTCTATTCCAGAGTATGAGGAGTCTCTGGGTCAGTAACCTATCCCTCCAGCATGTTTTGTTCATTGTGATGACAAGGTTTAGATCCCTGGAACATGTGTCTCTGAAGGATTGGGATTTCTTTAAGTGGAGCATGTCCAACAGCTCAGGGTTTGACATGGCCTTGTATGTTAAACAGAGATCGCCTCTGAGTAGACGATATGCCACAGAGTATAGCTGGAGTTTTTGTAGACGGTCAGCATATGGCATCTGCTTTAGGCCTGTGATTCTTTTAGTGAGGAATTTCTGTGGCCTTTCCAGCTGTTGCAGATGTCTTGTGAGGTACATACCAAATGGGGCATTATACTCTATAATGGGTCTAATGAGGGATGTGTACAGTGGGACAATGACCTTCTTTTTTCTGGATGAAAAGCCCTTAGTGATGAGGTGTGCCACATAGAAGGATTTCCTGACTGTTGTGTCGATGTGGTTATCGAAGGAAAGACCTGTCTACCTGTGTCCCTAAGATTCTCATCATACTTTCTATGTTTAGTGTACTGCCACCTATGTGGTAATTCATGGGTACATGGGATTTAACTCTTTTTTGCAACAGTTTCTTTCTTCTGCTGTAGAGTTTGTTTATGGCAGGGGACCACCAAATTGGCTTCCTTTTTTTGGAGGCTAGCATCTTGGTTCTGTTAGGGATTGCACGATCCATGCACTCGAGTAAGTGCTTATAAAGTGCATTTGGGTAGGATTCAGCAGTCATACTTCTATTGTCTGTCAGCATGGGTGTCATGAAGTTTGCCACTTCTGTCTTAAGAAGCATGAAGTTGGCTTTGGAGAAATTCTTTACTGTGGTTTCCCTAATGGGGGGTGGGGGGAGGGATGTGGATGTCTAGGGGTATTAGCTTGTGGTCGGATCTGACCAACGAGGAATTGACCTTTGGTGTGGTGCACTGGTTGCCCATGTTGGTAATGACCAGGTCTAGGATATTGCTGCCCCTGGTTGGGGTGTGGATAAGTTGATCCAAGGCATTGGAATTTATGAATTCCAGAAAACGGTGAGCAGAAAAGATGGTACATGAGTAGTTTTCCCAGTTAATGTTGGGGTAGTTGAAATTGCCCATTATTAGGGTGTTAGGTTGTACCCTAATATTTTTCAGTGTATCAAGAAATGAGGAGTGTGAATCCTGGGGCATGGTGGGGGATCTATAGCAAGCTACAATTTGGATTGTGGTCTTGCCCATAGTTAGTTGCACTTGGATAATCTCAGATGCATTATGCTGAGCAACTACCCTGGAGGTGTGGATATCCTTAATGAATATGAACACACCTCCGCCTTTAGTGTTTCGGTCCAGGTTAGGTGGCCTAAAAATGTGGTATGAATTATAGCCTGGTAATGCAGGGGTACTCTCTGGAGCCTTGAACCAGGTCTCTGTCACTGCACAGATGTCTATGTTCTCCATTTTAAGGAGTGCCTCAAGTGAGTGCATTTTGAGGTTTAGACTTCTAGCATTGAGTAGCAATACCGTCAGATTTTGCTTGCTTGTACCTGTTACGGTGGTGAATTTGTCATTTGAACCTTGCCTAAAAAAGGCACTATAGGGGTGGCTAGAGCCTTAGCCAGTATCCAGAATCCCAGGGGCGACAGATGCAAGCCATCTCTGGCAAAGCATCGTGGTTTGCCGATCATGTCATCCCAATCAGACAGATACTGGATTGCTTTAGAAAGACACCAGAAGCTTTGCCAATTATTGAAGTCAATTATTTTGTCCTTGTACTGTACCTAACCAGATTAAGGAGACATGGTCTGACATTTCCATAGCTGAACTGCTGTGTATCTGAGGATATACAGAACTCAACCAGGTTAAGTAGGCATGATCTGACATTTACATATCTGAACTGCTGTGTATCTGAGAATATACATAACTCAACCAGGTTAAATAGGTATGATCTGACGTTTACATAGCTGAACTGCTGTGTATCTAAGGATATAAAGAACTCAACCAGGTTAAAAGAAGGCATGATCTGGCGTTTACATAGCTGAACTGCTGTGTATCTGAGGATATACAGAACTCAACCAGGTTACTGAGGATATACAGAAGTCAACCAAGTTAATTCGGCATGATCTGATGTTTACATAGCTGAACTGCTGTGTATCTGTGGATATACAGAGCTCAACCAGGTTAAGTAGGCATGATCTGACATTTACATAGCTGAACTGCTGTGTGTCTGAGGATATACAGAACTCAACCAGGTTAAGTAGGCATGATCTGACATTTCCATAGCTGAACTGCTGTATATCTGAGGATATACAGAACTCAACCAGGTTAAGTAGGCATGATCTGGCGTTTACATAGCTGAACTGCTGTGTATCTGGGAATATACAGAACTCAATCTGGTTAAGTAGGCATGATCTGATGTTTAAATAGCTGAACTGCTGTGTATCTGGGGATATACAGAACTCAACCATAGGTTCATAGGTAGGTACTAGTCTATTGGCCCTAGGGCCTATATAAGCCTAGCCAAAAGGTACCCTGGCTTTTGCCACCCAAGAAAATTATTTTCCTGTGCCACTGTCGAGCAGAGCCACAGAAGTGAGCCCCAGGGTGAATTTCATCTCCCATCAATTCTTTAAGATTTTTCTTGAAGAGTGCTAATGAGGAGCTTTGTTTGATATAGACAGGTAGTTTGTTCCAGAGTATGGGAAGTCTCTGTGACAGGAATCTATCCCTCCAGCATGTTCTGTTTATTGTGGTGACAAGGTTTAGGTCCCTAGAACATGCAGCTTGAAGGGATGGGGATTTCTTTAAGTGGAGCATGTCCAAAAGCTCAGTGTTTGACATAATTTTGTATGTTAGGCAGAGATCGCCTCTGAGTAGGTGATATGCGAGGGAGTAAAGCTGCTGTTTTTTGACAGTCTGCGTAGGGCATGTGTTTGAGGCCAGTAATCTTCTTTGTGAGATATTTCTGTGGCCTTTCCAGTTGTTGTACATGTCTTGTGAGGTACATACCAAAAGGGGCATTGTACTCTACAATGGGTCTAATGACTGACAAGTAGACAGGAACAATGACCTCTTTTTTTCCTGGATGAGAAACCTTTTGTGATGAGGTGTGCCACATAGAAGGATTTCCTGACTACTGTGGAAATGTGATTACCAAAGGAGAAACTACTGTCCACCTGTGTCCCAAGGTCTCTTATCACACTTTCAGTGTTAAGTAGACTACCACCTATGTGGTAGTTCTTGGGTACAGAGTTTTTACCAAAAGGGATGACAATGCACTTTTTGGCATTGAGCTTGAGGCCATGGTTTTGACACCAGGCATCTGTCTCAGCGAGGCCCTTTTGTAGGATGTCCACATCTTTTGGAGTTTTGATTATGGCTCCTAGTTTGCAATTATCAGTGAACTTCATTCGCCAAAGACCTTCTGTGTTAGCCTGTACTTCAGAGAAGTAGATACCAAACAGGAGAGGACCCATGACTGAACACTGTGGTACTCCAGTTGTCACTAGTCTGAAGTTGGATTTGGAGTGTGCTACTTTCACAGTGTGGGTTCTGTCCATGAGCCATTTGGCAACCCATCTTGAGACATAGGGATTTATACCTAGTTTAGTGAGTTTATCTATAATTCCAGAGTGGGGGATGGTGTCGAAAGCCTTGTAGAGATCTAGATAGGCTGTGTGAACCACCTTACCCTCATCTACGTCTTTGGTGACTTCTTCAAAGAAGTCTTATCAGGTTTAGGAGACATGATCTGCCTTTTACAAACCCGAACTGGGTAGGGTCCAGAGTTTGGAGATTACCAATGTCATTGTTTATAAGTTCCATAATGATACGTTCCAAAGCCCTGCAGACCAGGCTCGTCAGGCTAATGGGGAGGTAGTTTTCAGGGTCTGTGGTGGCTCTCCCTTTGTGGAGTGGGATAACTGTTGCTGTGCACCATTCAGTGGGCATATAGCCTGAGTTGAGGCTATGATTGAACATGGTACTTAGGTGGGGTGCCAGTTCATTCTGTAGTTCATGTAGAACGCAGCCTGGGATGTTGTCAGGTCCCATGGATGCTGCGCTGCGTTCTTGGCTTTGGAGAGTGTGTTTTTTACCTGTGCAGCCATGATAACAGGAACATTGCATTCTTCCGGGATAGAGACGGGCCTTTTAGGGGATGAGAGGGTGGTAAAGTTAGCATTGAACCTATCTGCCAGGATGTTGGCAATATCAGTTGGTTCTGTAATTTTCGTGCCGTTGTGCTGTAACTCTGAGCAGATGAGTGTTGCCATTGAGATTCTTGACATAGCTATAGAATGCTTTGTGGTTGTCTTTAGAGTCAGGGATGATTTTGGTTTTGTAACTAGCTTTGGAGGATTTTGTGAGGGATCTCAGCTTCTTACTGAGGCTGACCAGGGAGTTCCTCCAATCATGGGATTTTACTCTTTTTTACAACAGTTTCTTTCTTCTGTTGTAAAGTTTGTTTATGACAGGGGACCATGAGATTGGCTTCCTTTTTTGGAGGATAGCATCTTGGTTCTCTTAGGGATTGCATGACCCATGCACTCGTGTAAATGCTTATAAAGTGCATTTGTGTAGGATTCAAAAGTCATACCTCTATTGTCTGTCAGCTTGTGTGTTGTGAAGTTTGCCACTTCTGTCTTAAGAAGTGTGAAGTTGGCTTTGGAGAAATTTTTTACTGTGGTTTCCCTAATGCGGGGTGGGGGAGGGATGTGGATGTCTAGGGTGATTAGCTTGTGGTCGGATCTGACCAACGAGGAATCGACCTTTGGTGTGGAGCACCGGTTGCCCATGTTGGTAATGACCAGGTCTAGGATATTGCTTCCCTTGGTGGGGGTGTGGGTAAGTTGATCCAAGGCAAAGGAATTTATGAATTACAGAAAACGTTGAGCACAAGAGTTGGTACATGAGTAGTTTTCCCAGTTAGTGGTGGGGTAGTTGAAATCACCTATTATTAGGGTGTTAGGTTGTACACTAATATTTTCCAGTGTATTAAGAAATGAGGAGTGGGAATCCTGGGGCATGGTGGGGAATCTGTAGCAAGCTACAATTTGAATTGCAGTCTTGCCCAAAGTTAGTTGCACTTGGATAATCTCAGATGCATTATGCTGATCAACTACCCTGGAGGTGTGGATATCCTTAATGAATATGGACACACCTCCACCTTTAGTGTTTCGGTCCAGATTAGGTGGCCGAAAGGTGTGATATGAATTATAGCTTGGTAATGCAGGGGTACTCTCTGGAGCCTTAGACCAGGTCTCTCTCACTGAACAGATGTTGATGTTCTACATTTTAAGGAGTGCCTCGAGGGAGTGCATTTTGAGGTTTAGACTTCTAGCATTGAGTAGCAATACCATCAGATTTTGCTTGCTTGAACCTGTTACCATGGTGAATTTGTCATTTGAATCTTGTCTAAAAAAGGCACTATATGGGTAGCTAGAGCCTTAGCCAGTATCCTGAATCCCAGGGGCAACAGGTGCAGGCCATCTCTGGCAAAGCATCGTGGTTTATCGATCATGTCATCCCAGGCAGACAGATACTGGATCACTTTAGAATGACACCAGAAGCTTAGCCAATTGTTGACGTCATTTTGTCCTTGTACTGTACCTAACCAGGTTAAGTAGGTATGATCTGACATTTCCATAGCTGAACTGCTGTGTATCTGAGGATATACAGAACTCAACCAGGTTAAGTAGACATGATCTGACTTTCCATAGCTGAACTGCTGTGTATATCAGGATATATAGAACTCAACCAGGTTAAGTAGGCATGATCTGACATTTACATATCTGAACTGCTGTGTATCTGAGAATATACAGAACTCAACAAAGTTAAGTAGGTATGCTCTGACATTTACAGAGCTGAGCTGCTGTGTATCTGAGGATATACAGAAGTCAGCCAGGTTAAGAAGGCATGACCTGGCATTTACCATAGCTGAAATGCTGTGTATCTGAGGATATACAGAACTCAACCAGGTTAAGCAGGCATGATCTGACGTTTAAAAACTGAACTGGGTTGGGTCCAGAGTTTGGAGATTACCAATGTCATTGTTTATAAGTTCCATGATGATACATTCCATAGCCTTGCAGACCAGGCTCATCAGGCTAATGGGGCGGTTGTTCACGGGGTCTCTGGTGGCTCCCCCTTTGTGGAGTGGGATAACCATCAATGTGCGCCATTCAGTGGGCACATAGCCTGAGGTGAGGCTATGATTGAACACGGTACTTAGGTGGGGTGCCAGTTCGTTCTGTAGTTCATGTAGAATGCAGCCTGGGATGTCGTCGGGTCCCATGGATGCTGTGTTCTTGTCTTTGGAGAGTGTGTTTTTTACCTGTGCAGTCGTGATCACATGAACTTTGCATTCTTCCATTATAGAGATGGGCCCTTTAGGGGATGAGAGGGTGGTAAAGTTATCGCTGAACCTATCTGCCAGGATGCTGGCAATATCAGTTGGTTCTGTATATTTAGTGCCATTGTGCTGTATCTCAGAGCAGATCTGAGTGTTGCCATTGAGATTCTTGACATAGCTATGGAATGTTTTGTGGTTGTCTTCAGAGTCAGTGGTGATTTTGTATTAGTAACTAGCTTTGGAGGATTTTATGAGGGATCTCAGCTTCTTACTGAGGCTGACCAGGGAATTCCTCCAATCATGGGATTTTACTCTTTTTTGCAACAGTTTCTTTCTTCTGTTGTAGAGTTTGTTTATGGCAAGGGGCCAACCAGATTGGCTTCCTTTTTTTGGAGGATAGCTTCTTGGTTCTGTTAGGGATTGCATGATCCATGCACTCGTGTAAGTGCTTATAAACTGCATTTGTGTAGGATTCAGCAGTCATAGCTCTATTGTCCATCAGCATGGGTGTCATGAAGTTTGCCACTTCTGTCTTAAGAAGTGTGAAGTTGGCTTTGGAGAAATTTTTTACGGTGGTTTCCCTAATGGGGGTGGGGGAGAGATGTGGATGTCTAGGGTGATTAGCTTGTGGTTGAATCTGACCAACGAGGAATTGACCTCTGGTGTGGAGCACTGGTTGCCCATGTTGGTAATGACCAGGTCTAGGATATTGCTTCCCCTTGTGGGGGTGTGGATAAGTTGATCCAAGGCATTGGAATTTATGAATTCCAGAAAACGCTGAGCACAAGATTTGGTACAAGTAGTTTTCCCAGTTAATGGTGGGGTAGTTGAAATTGCCCATTATTAGGGTGTTAGGTTGCAAGCTAATATTTTCCAGTGTATCAAGAAATGAGGAGTGGGAATCCTGGGGCATGGTGGAGGATCTGTAGCAAGCTACAATTTGGATTGCGGTCTTTCCCAGAGTTAGTTGCACTTGGGAAATCTCGGATGCATTATGCTGAGAAACTAGCCTGGAGGTGTGGATATCCCTGATGAATATGGACACGCCTCCACCTTTAGAGTTTCAGTCCAGGTTAGGTGGCCGAAAGGTGTACTATGAATTAGAGCCTGTAATGCAGGGGTACTCTCTGGAGCCTTGAACCAGGTCTCTGTCACTGCACAGATGTCAATGTTCTTCATTTTAAGGAGTGCCTCGAGTGAGTGCATTTTGAGGTTTAGACTTCTAGCACTGAGTAGCAAAACCCTCAGATTTTGCTTGCTTGTACCTGTTACAGTGGTGAATTTGTAATTTGAACCTGCCTAAAAAAAGCACTATAGAGTTGGCTAGAGCCTTAGCCAGTATCCGGAATCGCAGGCGGGACAGGTGCAGGACATCTCTAGCAAAGCATCGTGGTTTGTCAATCATGTTATCCTAGGCAGTCAGATACTGGATCCCCTTAGAATGAAACCAGAAGCTTAGCCAATTGTTGAAGTCAATCAATTTGTCCTTGTACTGTACTTAACCAGGTTAAGCAGGCATGATCTGACGTTTACATAGCTGAACTGAATGTATCTGAGGATAAACAGAGCTTAACCAGGTTAAGTAGGCATGACCTGACGTTTACATAGCTGAACTGCTGTGTATTTGAGGATATACAGAACTCAACCAGGTTAAGTAGGCATGATCTGATGTTTACATAGCTGAACTGCTGTGTATCTGAGGATATGCAGAACTCAACCAGGTTAGGTGGGCATGATCTGACGTTTCCATAGCTGAACTGCTGTGTATCTGAGGATATACAGAATTCAACCAGGTTAAGTAGCCATGATCTTACATTTGCATAGCTGAAAAGCTGTGTATCTGAGGATATACAGAACTGAACCAGTTTAAATAGGCATGATCTGACGTTTACATAGCTGAACTGAGGTGTATCTGAGGATATACAGAACTCAACCAGGTTAAGAAGGCATGATCTGGCATTCCCATAGCTGAACTGCTGTGTATCTGAGGATATACAGAACACAAATAGGTTAAGTAGGCATGATCTGACGTTTACATAGCTGAAGTTCTGTCTAAAGGATATACAGAACTCAACCATGTTAAGTAGGCATGATCTGGCGTTTACATAGCTAAACTGCTGTGTATCTGAGGATATACAGAACTCAACCAGGTTAAGTAGGCATGATCTGACGTTTACATAGCTGAACTGCTGTGTATCTGAGGATATATAGAACTCAACCAGGTTAAATAGGCATGATCTGACGTTTACATAGCTGAACTGCTGTGTATCTGAGGATATACAGAACTCAACCAGGTTAAGTAGGCATGATCTGACGTTTACATAGCTGAACTGCTGTGTATCTGAAGATATACAGAACTCAACCAGGTTAAGTAGGCATGATCTGACGTTTACATAGCTGAACTTCTGTGTATCTGAGGATTTACAGAACTGAACCAGGTTAAATAGACATTCTCTAAATCACCCTTGTTAATTAGCCTCTGTTATGAATTTATATAGAACTCTCTATGGTTTATACTTACTTAATTAATTAGACTCTTCATGAATGTTTTACTAAAGTATAACTCCTCTATCTTGTACTGTAAAGAAAATTAGAGTAAATGTCCTTACTAATATATATTTTTCAACTACTTGAATCTAGATTAAACCTTATTTCTGTTGGTATTTCACTAACTACTTACTTTCTTTATGTAAATGACTTGTTTGTATTAACTTCAATGTGGAGCTTTTCTCTCCGGGCCTCTGCTGAAAATGGAAATGTATCCAGTTGGACTAGCCCGGTAAACAAATGTAAAATAAAATAAAATAAATAAATAAAAATTATTGCATATATTTTTTTATATGTGTGTGTTTCTTTAAAAACTTAATTGACTTCATTGTGAGGCATTATAAATTTCTGTAGCACCTGTGTGTATTTTGTTTCAATCTGAAGAAGTCTTGTCCAGACAAAAGCGCTTGTATTTTTTTATTATAAAGGTCGATCTGCCTTCATTCGTGGTTGGATCTTTTTTTAGATATATAGAACTCAACCAGGTTAAGTAGGCATGATCTGATGTTTACATAGCTGAACAGCTGTGTATCTGACGATATACAGAACTCAACCAGGTTAAGTAGGCATGATCTAGCATTTCCATAGCTGAACTGCTGTGTATCTGAGGATATACAGAACTCAACAGATTAAGTAGACATGATCTAGCATTTCCATAGCTAAACTGCTGTGTATCTGAGGATATACAGAACTCAGCCAGGTTAAGTAGGCATGATCTGATGTTTACATAGCTGAACTGCTGTGTATCTGAGGATATACAGAACTCAACCAGGTTAAGTAGGCATGATCTGACGTTTACATATCTGAACTGCTGTGTATCTGAGGATATACAGAACTCAACCAGGTTAAGTAGGCATGATCTGACATTTCCATAGCTGAACTGCTGTGTATCTGAGGATATACAGAACTCAACCAGGTTAAGTAGGCATGATCTGACATTTCCATAGCTGAACCGCTGTGTATCTGAGGATATACAGAACTCAACCAGGTTAAGTAGGCATGATCTGACGTTTCCATAGCTGAACTGCTTTGTATCTGTGTATATAATATCACCTATATCATTATTAGTTCAGCTGTAATGCATTGCAAAGCCTTGCAAACAATACTAGTGAGACTAATAGGCCTGTTATTCCCAAGGTCAGTAGAGGGACCACATTTATGTAAGGGTTCCATGACAGTTACTCATTGGGGGCATAATCAGTGGAAAGACTCAGATGGAAGACTTGCTGGAGAGGTTTTGCTAAGTGGGACTTTGCACTTTTCACTGCAGGTGTACAAGGATATTATCATTTCCCATGAAAGTAGTACTTTTAATTTTGAAAAGTTCCAAAAATTGTTGGCCCAAATTGATGTTAGAATGAGGAGTTTGAGAAAGAATGGGGGGGGAGTGAATATGGAGGAGAATTTGTCCACAAGAATATTAGCGATGTCCTTGGCATCAGAGAAGGCTGTAATATTTGCTACTGTTCAGTACAGAACTGTAGGTTATTCCTAAACTTCCTAATAAAGCTGAAGAATTTGTCACAATTCTAAGTTCACAGTTAGCCGTACATTTCCTAATGGTAATTTTGCGAGACTTACTAGTTTTAAATACTTTTTCTGATGAAGTGGACATTTTTAATGATGGCTAGAAGCTTTTTCTTTTTATTATAGTTTGTTGATGCACTTGTTCCACCATATGGGTTTTGTTCTAAACTTACCTTATACTTACTGTGGACTGGTACCGATACATTAGAGCATCAGTCCAAGAGGGAGCAAAGTTAATAGCAGCCTCAGTCACAATATTTGTTGTGGCCCCATATCATTTCTGATTATCAGTCATAGCAGTAAATAGTAAATAACTGGGCATGGAGTGATCACTGCATATAGAGGCATTATCAGGGCCCACAAAACAGGCTTTCAAAGAGAATAGCACAGCAAGATGGGCTGCTTTGACTAGGGTGGGGGTAACAGATGGGCTGGTGCAACTGGGAGAAATCTGTGTGAGAACAAGACTGAAAAGATTCATACCCCTGATGTGCAGAGGGGCAATTTGGTAAAGTGCATTGGCCTTTACAAAGTCCAGAAATCTCTGGGCTTACTTGTTAGTAGGAAATACTTGGCAGCTTGTGTAGGTAGTTGAAGTCACCCATAAGAAAGATATTTGGTTTAACTGCAATTTTTTCTAGCCAGTTAAGGTAGTCTGTGTGCTCAGAAGGGGTCATAGATGAATATATATAATGTGGTAATTCATTTTATTGAGTGTAACTAGGACTTCAACCAGTTCTAGATTAGAATCATGTGAAATCTGGCGGAAACAATGGAATTATGAATAAATGCAAATATTCCACCACAGTTTCTGGTAGATAAGAATGTATGATAGCTGTTGCACCCCAGAATGAAGGGGGTGCCATCACTACAATGAAAAGAGATTTCTGTAATTACACAAATGCTCTTTGTACACCTCTTTGAGAACATATGTTCAGTTTCAATATACAATGTATCTCTTCATGATCTTGATTTAAATCTGTAATGATATACTGCGTTGAGTGGAGTTTAATACCTGAGATGGAAGAAAGTCCCATTGACTTCTTGCATGTTTCTATATAACTCCACATATGTACTGGTCCTCCTCTAACTTTTACAGCACTTATTTTATTCTAAACTCGAGTATATGTTTATTTGTTTGTATGTATACCGTGTACATACGCGCACACACACACACACACACACACACACACACACACACACACACACACACACACACACACACATATATATATATATATATAGAGAGAGAGAGAGAGAGAAAGCTATAGCAATTCCCACTTGAAAGGCTATATCATCAAAAACAAAATGTCTTTAAACTTTAAGGAACACATTATAGAACTCAAGGGAACTTCGCCTCTTTTTCTTGTCCCAACAAATTAGGGCAATACTTTTCAA